>NC_056739.1:1458380645-1458505645 GCF_019279795.1 Protopterus annectens
AGCCCTGCCAAGTGTGTGCGTGTGTGTGTGTGTGTGTGTGTGTGTGTGTGTGCGTGTGTGTTTCCAGCTGCCTGGGGACAGAGTAATGCTTTTAGATGGCTCACACCACATAAATTCCCTATCGGCGTCTTTGCCTTTGCGGATGATGTCACCCACCTAGAAGTATGCCTCTGGGAGTGCTGTGTTCAGTAATCTCGGTAGTGCATTCTATAACTGCGTAATGCTGTAGTGTGATAAGGTAGTTAGGTGTATGTTCGACTCCCAGCCATGCCTGTGTGTGTGTATGTGTGTGTGTGTGTGTGTGTGTGTGTGTGTGTGTGTGTGTGTGTGTGTGTGTGTGTGTGTGTGTGTGTGTGTGTGTGTGTGTGTGTGTGTGTTTCCAGCTGCCTGGGGACAGAGTAATGCTTTTAGATGGCTCACACCACATACATTCCCTATCGGTGTCCTTGCCTTTGCGGATGATGTCACCCACCTAGAAGTATGCCTCTGGGAGTGCTGTGTTCAGTAATCTCAGTAGTGCATTCTGTAACTGCATAATGTTGTAGTGTGATAAGGTAGTTAGGTGTATGTTTGACTCCCATCCCTGCCAGGTGTGTGCCTGTGTGTGTGTGTGTTTCCAGCTGCCTGGGGACACAGGAATGCTTTTAGATGCCTCACACCACATACATTCCCTATCGGCGTCTTTGCCTTTGCGGATGATGTCATCCGCTTAGAAGTATTCCTGTGAGAGTGCAGTGATGCCGGAGCTCGGTAGCGCATTCTGTTACTGCATAATGCTGTAGTGTGGTAGACTAGACAGGTAGATGCTTGATTCCAGGGCATGGCAGGTGTGTGTTTGGCAGTTATACCATATGTGTTGGTATCTGTGGGTGGCTAGCTGCAGGATGTGTCCAGTTTGTTTTGTTGCTGACCTATTTAATGTCCACAGCCTGCATATTCTGCCAAGACACTAGGTTGTCAACACATAAAGTCGCCAATAGGTCTGGTGAGTAACTGCCAGCAGCCTTACTCTTACACCTGCTATGGTCTGACCCATGTGACACAACATAACACGCGTGCCTTGATATTAACTACACTACATGATGCAGGTGGTGCATGTAATTTCCTTTCCATTCCTGTCTAATGCATTGCTGCCATGTGGTTTGCTGTTGTGATATCAATGCCATATCTACATATGTGTGTACATGTATATGTGTGTATGTATATATGCATATATATATGTCCATGTATATATGTCTACAAATAATATATGTGATATATGTAGATGTAGAGGTGGACATAGATGTGAACATATGTCTGGGGACATCAGCACCGTTGACTATTTGTGCCGGATGATCTGTACGTGATAACCTGGGATCTGTGTATATCTGCCATGGCGTGGTGTTAATGCACATCGTCTGTGGTGTGCAGGGCCACTGGTTGTAGTCATGTAGATACCAGTTATTTTGTTGCTGGGCAGACCATGGGACATTGAATATGGTGATGGTAAGGCACCTGTTGCCAGTTGTGTGAGGATCTGAGCGACACTGAGCAGTGGTTAATATGTTGGAGGTTCGGTATGGGTCATATAACTATTCATTAGAAGACTATACTATGAAGAAGATGACTATGGTGTATCACATTTATCACCAGGGTGTGCTGCTGGTCCCTGGAGTGTATGTGTGTAGTCAGTCAGTGCAGGTCTCGCATATTGTTGACAGCATGGGAGGGGGGGTCAGGCATACTGTACGTACATTGTAGAACTGTGCCTCGGGACTGCTCCTGCCTTAGCAAACCTAAGCTAGGGGTGTGTCTATTCCTGCCTGGTGATGTTGTGAGGGATGACAGCAGTGGTGGGGTAGTCAGGGTGTCCAGGCTGCACAAACAGGTGTTGATCAGCACAATCGACTGATGACATGGCCAGCCCGCACATAAACAGCACATTAATGCGAGCAAACAGCATGCACACATGTTTCATCCACAGTACACCACCAGTGTATACCTGCAGGGACATTTCATGACACAGTCCAACCAAATGACACGGGCTGCAGCAGGCAACATATACCAACATGTGCAGGAGGCTGGGGCAGTGCAGATGTGTATGCTGCCGAACAACCCTTACTGGGGTGACATAAGACTTTATAGACCGAGGGTGACTTACCAGGGTCTACATGGGCTGGGGATGTTGAAGCACTATGGGGTGGGCAGAGACCTCCTACAGCAGCTTGTTGACCTGTGCCTAATACAGCAGACAGGCCAAGGGGAACGCATCACAGTGGATACCATGGGATGTGTTGTCCTAGGTGTACTAGCCACAGGTACCTCACACAACACAACTGGGGATATCATGGGTATCTCACAGGCATCTGCATCCAGAGTATTGCACCAGTTCACAGATGCCATGTCAACACATGCTAGTGAGCACGTATATGTCCTCCACACATGTGATTAGTGGACCAGCAATATGAATCTGTTCGACCACATGGATGAGTGCCCTGGGGTACTGGGTGCTATAGCCTGCACACGTAGCACCACCTGGGGAGCAGGGTAGGGCCTACAGTCAGTGCAGGGGCATACCCTCCAACAGCTAGGCCCTATGCGATGGCCAGGGCATGAGATTGAATGTATGTGCTGTCTGCCCTGGAAGCTGTGATGTGTCCGATATATGGCATCTGACACAGCTGTAGCACACCAATGCCTACGTGGACATCCCCTACAGTCTCCTAGTGGGAGATGCTAGGTAAACACTGGTGTAGTGGCTTATAACACCCATCAGTGATGCACACACACCTGAACACTCACACCATACCAAGGCGGATGCACAGGCAAGACATATACATGTGCATGTGTTTGGGATGCTCGGCTCACAGTTCTGGTATCCAGACACATTTGTTGGGGCTCTGCAGTAGTCAGAAGCTACATGCATACATGTTGTTATGTTATTTGCTATGCTGCACAATGTTATCCTGCAGTAACAGTTGCAGCAGGAACAGCATGGGGCAGGGCCACACAGCCCAACACCACTACCAAGGCCTGTACAGGCACAGTGTGACTTGGTGAAGGAACTACCTGAGTAGGGCACAGTCGGCAACAGCCCATGCACAGTATGACCAGCCCTTGGCAAAGAGGTAACACAAGGCATATGCACTGACACAGTAGGTACCCACGGATTTCCCCTCTCTGACCCGCACACAGTACAATGGATGCCAAACATGACAGTACCTGTGCTCAGTCATGTATGGGAGGTGCACTGTGTGCATCCGACATAGGCAGCACTCCAGCACCGTCCTCAAGTCCGTAACACAACCAGGGTATGTCGATTGACCTAACAAGTGGCAGTTGTATTAGATTGTGTACTTACCCATTGCTCTGGTATGTATGTGAGCATACAAGTGACTGTGGTGGCCAAATGTTAGGGCAGCAGACAGTACACATCCATAGTGGCACTATGACCTCTGGAGCACATACGGGGGTCACAATGGTAGCCTGTAGTACACAGGGTGCCCTACCCACTGCAGATTATGGGCTGACCATCATGTGTGTCCGTACAGCCCACACACGTTCCATGCAGCTGGACAGATGTGGACCAATACAGACAAATGATATACGATGGCCTGTGGATATGCCCAATGACTGACCCCAACCCCCTATGACACACACAGATGACAGCAGGCCAGGCTGTTTGATGTAGGATGTGTAATAGGATGTCCAACACCACTGTGCTGTTAATTAATGCTGGGAACTGACGTACCCTGGTATCCCCTCCAACCAGCAATTTAGGTAGGTCCACAGACTGACATGGAGTACCCGGCAGACCAGTACAGTAGCTGCAGATGTGTACAACTGTTGGCTGTGCCCCCGTCACACCTACACATGTGAGAGTCATGTGCACCACCCACGGTGCTGTGTAGGACTGTAGTTGCATGTCCCCCCACGCTATACAGACATGTAGCAACTGTCAATGCCACATGACCATTAGCTACCCTGCAGACACAGCATGTCACCTGTCTGTGTAGAATGGAGGGGTCAGCAACACGGTACTAACTATCTGGACATGTGACACATGCAATACAGTTGACCATACTTTGCATGCTCACACACATGACGGTATTGTCAGTCTACAATATGCGTAACATTCATACTGGGCATGCTCACACACTGAAACACAGGACGGCCAGGCATGCACACACCAGTGGTCCGGACATATCTGCCAGTACATTGCTATGCTGTTGGATGTCTGCGCTGTATGGTGTTTGTGGTCTATTGTCTGTACATATGCCATGGTCTATTGTTAATTCACATGAGCTATGTGCGCAGGGTACTTCTACCATCACATGTATAGGGCGGTTCTTTGTTTGCAGACAGGCCGGTGCCTTTGGATACAAACTGGGTAAGGCACAGTTCAGCAGGTGGGAACTGCTGTGCGTGGGTTTGCACAGTGTTAAGCACTGCTGACCTCTGGTCACAGCACCTTATACACATTTACACTCCACATTTCTTTGATAGGGCACTACTGGCATACCGGTAGACAAACATGCTTACAGCCGCTCGCTCTCCGACATTTCCGCTTACATTTGTCACTCGTGCTGGATGTGTGCGATCCCTTGTGATGTGTATCACATTGGACTACATCACTACAGTATCGGGTATGTGTAACCATTTTGCGATGGCAGCCGTTCGACTGCACGGACTTGGCGGCCTGTCCAGTGACATAATCATATTATAGGTTCATAGGTTCATAGGTTCATACTAGGCTATCTGCCCGAGGGCATTTACAAGCCTAGCCCATCATTTTGTGGCTTACGCCACCCCTTTAGTATGGGGAACTATACCCATTATTTTGCTGTGCCTCTGTCGAGCAGTGACACTGAGGTAATCCCTGGGGTATATCTGCGATCTCCCATCCATTGGTCAAGATTTCTCTTGAACAAGGCCAGCGAGGTGCTCTGCCTCACATGTACCAGGATTTTGTTCCACAGCATAGGGAGTCTTTGGGTGATGAATCTATCCCTCCAGCACGTCCTATTAATAGCCGTGTCGAGGTTTAAGTCTCCGCCTTGTGGCTCTGATGGATCTAGATTTTTGAGGTGAAGCATATTCATCAAATCTGGGTTTGACATGGCCTTGTATGTTAGGCAAAGGTCACCTCTGAGCAGCTGGCGACTGAATAGAGCTGGAGTTCTTTCAGTCGGGCAGCATAGGACAGATTTTGAGACCCTTTATCCTTTTGGTGAGGAACTTTTGTGGCCTCTCCAGCTGCTGCAAGTGTCGGGTCAGATACATTCGAATGGGGCATTGTACTCAATCATTGGTCTGATGAGTGATGAGTAAAGGAGACTATGACCTCCCTTGATCTAGATGAGAATCCCTTCATGATAAGGTGGGCAATGTAGAAGGTCTTCCTAACTACTTTAGCTACATGGGTGTCGAATGACAGACTACTATCAACCTGGGTCCCCAGGTCCCTGATAACTTCTTCTGTGCTCAGTGGATTGCCACCTATTTGGTAGCTAGGGGTAACCTTGTTTTTCCCGAAGGGTATGACTATGCATTTTTGGCATTTAACTTTAGGCGTGGCTCTGGCACCAGTTATCCATTTCTGTGAGACCCTTCTGAAGGATATCTGTGTCCGATGTGTTTTCTACTATGGCCCAGTTTGCAGTCATCTGCAAACTTTGTCAGCCATAACCCTCCTGTGTTTGCTTGTACTGAAAAGTAGATGCCAAACAAGAGTGGGCCAGGACTGAGCCCTGTGGGACACCACTTGTGACAGGCTTTGAGTCTGACATGGCGCCAGCAACTCTGACCCTGTGGGTTCTGTCACTCAGCCAGTTTGCAACCCATCTTGTGATGTATGGGTTAACATTTAAGCTGATGAGTTTTTCAATGATACCCAGTGGGGTATTGTATCGAAGGCCTTAGCCAGATCGAGGTAGGCTGTATGGACTGCCTTTCCCTCATCAATGGCTTTGGTGACTGTTTGAAAAAGTCAACCAAGTTTAAAAGGCATGATCTGCCTTTGACAAAGCCAAACTGGGTTGGATCCAAAGTCTGCAAATTCCTATGTCTTTATTTATGAGGTCCATTATGATCCTCTCCATGGCTTTGCAGATAAGGCTTGTCAAGCTAATGGGCGGTAATTTCCAGGGTCGGTGGAGGCACCGCCTTTGTGAAGTGGGACCACTGTTGCAGTGCGCCACTCCCTGGGTATGTATCCAGAGGTAAGACTTTGATTAAACAGCTGTCCTAGCTGTGGGTTTAATTCCTCATTGAGTTCGTGGAGCACACAGCCGGGGACACCATCAGGTCCCATGGATGCTGTGTTTTTTGCTTTGGAGAGAGCAGTTCTCACTTGGGCGCTGGAGATGTTTGGGGGGCTGCAATCGTTTGATATAGATATCTCTCCTTTTGGGGAGTTTGCACTAAACCTGTCAGCCAGTATGTTGGCAATGTCTGTAGGATCAGTAATCTTCACATCATTTTGAACTAGTTCTGAGCATATCTGGGAGTTTCCTCCTAGGTTTCTAACATAGCTAAAGAAGGCCTTATGATTGTCTTTTGAGTCTTTAGCTATTTTTCTCTCGAAATTTGCTTTGGATGATTTTATGAGAGCTCTTAGTTTTTACTTATAGTGATCAAGGGTGTCTTACCTTTTAAGGATTTTTCTCTATCTTGTAGTAGCTTCCTCCTTTTGTTGTAGAGTTTGTTTATGGCTGGGGTCCACCAGACTGGACGCTTGCCTTTGGTACAAAGAGTCTTTGTTTTGCTTGGGATTGCCTTATCCATGCAGTCCTGCAGGTGCTGGTAGAAGGCATTTGTAAGTGATTCAGTGGCTTGAGTACTGTTTTCCGCTCGGGGCCTTAAATGAGACCACACTAGTCTTTAGTAGTCTGAAGTCGGCATTTGAGAAGTTCTTTACAGTGGTCTTCTGTATTTCAGGTGGGGGTGGGATGAGGACCTCCAGCGAGATTAGTTTGTGATCTGATCTCACCAGTGAGGGGTATACTTCGGTGTTGAACATTGTGCTCCCATGTTCGTGATGATGAGATCAAGTATGTTATCTCCTCTTGTGGGGATGGTGACTAGTTGTTCCATGGCATTTGAGTTTATGAATTCCAGGAACTTTTGGGCTAGGGTGTTTGGGCTTGAGTAGTGTTCCCAGTCTATATTAGGGTAATTGAAGTCACCTAGTATGATGGTGTTTGGTGATACATTTATCCCCTCTAGTGTTTTCAGGAAGGCCATGTGAGGTTCCTGAGTTTGTGAGGGTGGCCTGTAACATGCTACAATTTGCAGAGCAGTCTTGCCTATGGTTAATTGCACCTGGATGGTCTCCGATTCATCGTGCGTTGCCACCAGTCTTGAGGTGTGGGTGTCCTTGATGAATATGGATACCCTCCTCCTTTCTTAGTATTGTCCGGATTTTGGGGCCGGAACGCATGATATGAGGTAAAACCTGATAGCGCTGGGGTGCTCTCCGGAGCCTTGAACCAGGTTTCTGTCACAGCACAGACATCGATGTTCTCCATACTGAGAAGGGCCTCGAATGCGTGCATTTTGAGATTTAGACTTCTGGCATTGAGCAGCATTACCCTTAGTTTTTTTCCTTTTTTGTGTTCTAGGGTGGTAGGTTTAGAATTTGAGCCTTGCCTAAAAAAGGCACTATGGGGGTGGCAAGAGCCTTTGCCAATATCCGGAATCCCAGGGGTGACAGGTGCAAGCCGTCCCTTGCATATGCGTGTTCCTCATATGATCTGCTCCCATCTGCCTGATAATGGGAACCGATACTCTGTAATGCTGACATGTGACTTGAGTTTGTTAACGCAGCTGTCTGCCGAGTCATGCTACTGCATACCAACTGCACGTTGACCACCTTTCAGATTGCACGACAGAAGACTGTAGGAGTGACACCTTTCCGACTTTGCATGGGACAGTCCCTCATCACACATCACATGTGACAATACCAGAACTCTCCACCAATCAGGGACACATTTCTGCAGACTCAGGGACAGGTCATAAAAAACAGGGACACTTTTAAAAAAGTAATGCTATTAACTTGACACATTGACAGAATCAGAGCATATGACATAACACACATATTCTGAAGTAACAGTTGTTTATAACTCTTACTTATTGTCATTAGTCAGTAAGTGCAATTCACCACCTTTCCTTCAACAGCCACTACATTTAGGAGGGATTAAGAAGGACAAAGTTAGACTTTCAGTCAAACTCAAGGACGTACCTGACATTCACGGACAGTTGAGTGGTATAGACAATACTCTAGCCATTGCAACTGTCCTGATTAGGGGACCTTCTCATGTTGTAGGTGTCTGTACTAGTTGCTTGTTACAGGTCTTGTATACCTGACACGTCGATATGTCATATGTAGTAGCATAAGCAACTATACTGCTGCTAGACTACGCTTTGATTTGCTCCGATATGTATATTTCAGTGCTACACATGGCTGTAAGTATGTTCTGCCCTGGTACATCTGACAGTTCTAGAGAGCAGGTTCCACTTTGGCCGTTCAGACTGGTGGCAGACCTATAGACCCTATATGTAGAGCTATCACATGTTTCGAGGCAACACATACTCACAGCATACCTCTATACTGTCCCTGATCTTCAGGGCCGTCCCTGATTTTGAATCAAATTTTAACTCTGTCCCTCTTAATCCCTCCTAAAACTAGTGACGTTTGGTGGAAAGGTGGTGAATTACACTTAATGAATACTGACAATAATTAAGAGTTACAAACTTCTTTTACTTCATAAAATTTGTATTAATTCATATGCTCTGATTCTGTCAATGTTTCCAGTTAATAGCTCTAATATTTTAAATGTGTCCATGATTGTCCTTGTGTTTTCTTGACTTGTCCGTGATTCTGTTGAAATTTGTCCCCAATTGGTTGAGAGGTCTGACCCACAGCCAGTAGTACACAGACAATCTCCACGGTTTGCATATGTTAAGGTTATTCATGTAGCATTATCATTGATAATACTGTTTCCTATTAGATGTAGCTGTTACTGATACAACAAATTGATGTCTGACACAACTACACACACTATATAGCCTCCATTCTCAAACTCACAGGCCCAGACCTCTCAACCAATTGGGGACAAATCTCAACAGAATCAGGGTCAAGTCAGGAAAAAATCAGGGACAATCAGGGACACTTGTAAAATATTAGTGCTATTAACTTGAAACATTGACAGAATCAGAGCATATGAATTAATGCACATTTTCTGAACTAAATGATGTTTATAACTCTTAATTATTGTCATTATTCATTAAGTGTAATTCACCACCTTTCCTCCAAAAGTCATTAGTTTTAGGAGAGATTAAGAGGGACAGGGTTAAAATCTGAGTCAAAATCAGGGACGTCCATGAAAATCAGGGACAGTTGAGAGGTATGCACAGGCCATGTGCCATAACTGTCATTTTGCAAGACACAGCTGCCCAGATGGGTGTGTCCCTCACAGGCGTACAGGTGTTTAACCCCTTCTATTATGCTATCATCTACCTGAGGTGGTCAGCAACTTATGCACTTTCCGTCAGTAGCAGAACTGACGGAATACCAATGGGTGTGACTGAACACCGTATCAGGAACAATGCATAACACCCTGTGGGACACATTTAGACGATTGGTTCTATTAACCAGACACATTCACAGTCACAGAACATATGTATTCATTCACGTTTGTCGAGGTACATGCTGCTTATGACTCATACATGTTGTCATCTGTCATTATCTGTATTCCGCCACCTGTTCACCTAATATCAGTAGTTCTGGCAGTGTTTATTTGGACTTTGTTACATTCAGATACATAACTATGGATGTCCATGCTAATCGGGTACACGGCACTGTGTAGGTCTCTATGTATTCCCCGATGGTTTCCAAACTATCTGGTAGATGTGCTCTTCAGGTTTGGGAGGTGTAGGCGTATGCTATGCCCACATGGGAATATTAATGACTTCCACTGGGCGGGCCTACTACATCTCTGCCAACCAGCACCTGCACACTTAAGCCCATTAATCCATATCCATGGTCCACCTACCTGGCACCCCTCTACAGCAGTCATGACAAATACTTACTGCGAGTGCAGCTGGGGTATGAGCACACCCCTACACATTGCCCATTCTCCCCATCTCGGGACACATGTCATATGTTTTGTCAACCCATGTATTATCACACTTACACAACCTACTGTTCCATGTACACCTACATCCTGCTCGTATTATTGTCAGTAGATTCTTTCATACCTGAAGTTTTGGGGTCTCGCAAGGGACACTGTTATCCATGTTTAAAGTGTAGACCTTGCAGAACTCTCCCACTGGTCCTTTCCTACCGGTGTTTTGGACGGCGGCAGTGTATTGATCTGTATTGCCTGTCTGTATGTCTGTCCGGCCTAGCTGGGTGATGTGGGGGGTACAACATTTCTTTATTGGATCTCCCAGTCACAAATGCCCAGGCTGTAAATATGTTACCCCTAATTGCTGTGAAGTAACCTATTTATGTGAATGTGTATATCTACACTGACATATAGTTTGTTTTGTATCTATGTGTATATATCACTACCTGTTGTTTGTCTATATATATCTATCTATATATATATATCTGTAGTATATCCTTGTGTGTGTATGCATATATATATATATATATATATATATATATATATATATATATATATATGTACGTATTGTGTATGTAAATATTATAGCTATGTGTATATATACGTTTTTATCTATATATACATCTGTGTGTCCGTTAACCTATACATTTCCCAGACATGGACACTTACACATGCGTATTGGTTTTATCCCTGCTTCAACAGCATACTATTGCCTTAGTCATTCTGACACTGACACTTCACTCCGGTGAACTTGTGCTTAGTATATTGCACGTTATGCAGTGGACAGATGTCTCAAGTTTTTCATGTCTAAGGTGCCGCTGCTAACTGGGTTGTGATAGTGTCATTCCACCTATTCCTCGTATGCACAGCCTATTATTCCTGCTACTGTGTTTGTTTCTGTACATGTTCATATTATTACTGTTCATAGGATGTGTGTTTGTGTTACTGTGACTGTACGTTGACAAATTGTTGTCTTCATGTAGTTGTGTCTTTTTGCGTTTCCCGGTTTGGGGTTGTCACAGCAGAACTCCGTTCCGCTCATGGGTGGCGTATAAGTTTTATGTGCCGGGCTGCCAGACATGACGCACAACGTCTGACTATATGCCCATTCACGCATGTCTCCACGCAAACAACGCTCTATCTGGGAATCGCAACTACATACTAGCCAACCTCCACGGGCCGCTCGATTGCACCCGGCCCAACATACCCTATCATGCCTGTGTCCATACTCTCATATCCATGGTTTCTCCTGCACACCCGTGTTGAGTTTCCCTGCATAACAGACATTATGCACCTGATATCGCAGCCATGACACACCTTTACACATTGCCCTCTCATGAGCGTTGGGGCCCTACACACATTTTGTACCGCCTCGTGTATTCACAGGCTCACCATCCAATCATATTTGCTCATACGTGCCTTTCCTGGTGTTATGGATTATGAACGATTTGCAGGTTACAAGTGTAGGTGGTCACAACATGTCCTACATTCCGTCTGTTTATAATGTTAACGTAGCACTTCAACGATGTTATGGCCACTGGTATAGCCCTGCCTCTGGTGTGGAGAGTGGTGCTCTACCCACACTTGTGCAACTTTATGTGACATACGCTGTGAGCACTTCATAATTCCTAACTTGCTCTGGATTCCCTTCACAACCCTTAGGTTTGCTTTCGTCTTTCAGCGTTCCTAATATATATATATATATATATATATATATATATATATATATATATATAGATAGATAGATATGTAGCTATATTATTGCATATTTATGTTATGTCTGTGAATATTTCTCTATACACACATCTATCTAACTATATATATATATATATATATATATATATATATATATATATATATATATATATGAAAGTTACAGCTGTAGAAGACAACATACATTTGCTATGCTAATAGCTGTGTACACCCGCGCAGGCCCACTTGCATCTACTTATTCTGAGTTACATATGTTTACAGGCACGTCTTTAGGATTACATGTGCCTTATTCCTTATGACAGTACCACTTTGATGGAATCCGGTTAACGGACCCATGCGAATGCGGTCATCTTTACATGTATAAATGTTGGCTTTACAGCACAGAGGCATTCATTACACAATTAATATGTGCTATAGTCGTACTTGCACCGGGAATGCCTTTACGTTGGGCGGATGCTGTAACCACTACACTATTGGTGTTCTGGCTCATTTATATGTATATCCATGGTTCATAGCTACTCTGACATACGCTTCCCTTACACAGCATCCATTCTCCTGCTGGGAAAACCACAGTACTACAATTAGGACATTCCCTGTTTCCTACTGCTCTGGACCCATGCTGCGAGTCTACTCACTCCAAGGATATTCATAACTCCTACGCTTATAGTCCTCACACATACGCTTGTTTGATTGTCAGGGTTTTCATGTGCTGGTCTGGATTTAGGCTCGGCCGATTGGTGACTAGCACTGCCCTGGCGCTGTTCAAAGATCAGATGTAGCACATGGACAGAGTTAGTCCAGAGTTTCACATTCTACCTGTGTTTACAGACGCAGGTGTTTGGGCACCTCTGACCACATTATTGGGTCGGCGCTGCATAATTTAGGGCGGGGAGTGGTTCCACTACATAATGCAGGTTGGGGGGGTGGTTTCCCTTCCCATTGACTATTTCATTAATTTATACATATAATGAATATTATTCTGGACATCTGTTATGAAATCACTACAGATATGCAATAGTCTAGTCAACAGCTGGGACAGTTGGTTGGTGTACTTCTGTGTACGGACCTCTCTGATACTCGGGGACTCGTGTCTACAGTGACAGGGACAAGGCTATGACATCTCAGGGACAATCACGGACACTTTTACCATATTAGTACTAATAACTTAGAACATGTTGACAGATTCGTAATACTACTAATTGTCTGCAGTTAAATGCATCTAGTACTCTTCATTGTTGTAAGTAGTCATTCTCATTCAACACCTTTCCCTCAAAGGGCACTGGCTTTGTGAGTTTTTAAGGGTCTGGCCAGTTATTGTGCGACTGCTCTGACCATTGGTATCGTAGACATTGTCATATGTATGGGTTGTGCTGTATTCCAGTGACTAGGGTTGGCACCTTTTCACATGGCCAAGATGGGACATTTTCGGAACACACCAAGTTTTACAAGCCGACACATACCCATGGTCAGTACAACGGATAGGACTTTACTTATTTGCCTACATAAAAGCCTATTGTTGTAGCGGTTTATTTGCTTATTCTGTTTCTTGTAACATTTAGGTATTGTAGATACTGCAATAATTATTTTCTGCTACTATTACATAACACATGGGACATAATCATGTCCTACAATCCCAGGACAATTGCCATTTGAAATGTCTTTTGTCAGGACACAACTGTCCAACGATGGACTATCCCTCACAAAGCGGGACAGAGGACAACCCTACTGTGGACACTAGATTGTTTGGGTCAACACATAGCCACGGTCACTGCAGGTTTAGAACAGTCATTTGTTTCCTAGCTGTAAGCCTTATACCTTTGGCACTTTTGTTGTTTGTCTGTTTCTTGTATGAATTACATTTATTCTATCCTGACGTGACCGCTTTAGGCAACTGTTACATGCAGTATGGTGCATGGTTATTCCCTACGGTCGCAAGACATTTGGCATTGTACCATTGTTGGTTAGGTCACACCTACACACACATTAATTGTCCCTCACACAGTGGATCAGGGGTATCCTGTTTACGTCAGTGCCTTCATCACCCTTATACTATGTGCCACTATGCGAATGTGTGCAATATATTCTCCCACTTATTCGTGTCGGGACACGTGCGTCACGGGCAGGTGTTTGATCCTGGGTAGTAGGTTATGCATGACCATTTATGGCTGGCCAGTGTTGTGCACCTCTAATGCACATTCCAACTTGTGTCCAGATATCTACAGGACTGGACTTTGTGTCTTCCATTCTAATGTTTACACAGGTTATGTATCCCATGAGGGATATCCAAAAATCGGACCGATCCACAACAAGAGAAATAACGAACATTTTTCTGGCGTTACAAAAATGTGCTGGGGGTTTTACATGCAAAGGATACATAGTGTGCAATCCTGCAACTGCCTAGGGTGACACTACCTACTACATATGCATAGTGGTCACTATGTGTAGCTGTGGCTGCTCCAGACCAGTAGGCCAAGTATGGCTGGATTTGGTGGATGTTCAGGTACGGGAGCGGGTTGTGTGATGTGGAGGGGATGCTGGGTAGTCCATTATGCATCCAGGTGTGTTGCATTTGTTATGGCCAGTTCCATCAGGACCAATCTGTGGGTATGTGCCCGTGACATGTCTATACATTTGTATCGCACATTTCAATATTCATATGTTTGTGGGATTGTGTTCTACAGTATGGCCTGTCTGGTTGTATTGCAACTGTTTATACATGTGTTTGTGTTTCTTTCAGCTTCACCCACTGCTCCCTCATACACCTCCGGTTCACCTATTCTGCATACGACACAGTATTGCCTTGGAGGATTGTACCATTAACCATCCCCCCACACACACACAGATTCCTCACACCCCATACATCACTGCTTTGGTTGTTGGCCCATGACACGGCCAGAGTAACACATTGAATACCCTACATGTGTCAGGTGCCTGTATGGTTGTGTGGACTACCCTGCCATGTTTGCTTTCCACATGCTATACCTCACGCACATAGGTACACGCCCATACTTAACTTTCATTACATGGTTGGTATAACCGGGTACTACCCGTTCAACTGTGACTCATCCTGACAAGTTCGGCTTGTACCGCTGATTTCCGGATTTTGGCAGCCTGCTCTACTCATTGGTAGGATGCCACCTTTTCTTATGTCCAGGATGGGATATATTCCGTACACATATCCAAATGTACTGGACAACACGTCCCCACAGTCGACGGTATGGATAATACTGTTCCTTTTGGCCTACATGTTTCCTTATTCTTGTAGCTGTTTATAGGCTCCTTCTGTTTCGCTTACATGCTTATTCTATTTCCTATCACATTTGGTATGTGAAATACAGACATACCTTTTGTATGTGACTATTACATGCCTTGTGGGATATGATTCGGACATACAGTCACTAGATATCTACATTTATCATGTATTTTGTTATGGCACATCTGCCCAGCTGTGTACCCTCCCTCACATTATGGGTCAGCTGATGACCCTCACCATTGGGCTGGACATACCTACTGGCGGCTCGCTAACATATGATGCATTTAACTTCCACTTGGTATAGCTATCTACACTGCGTTGGACTGTGGCCACACGGTCTTCCATGTCATTTGTTCGTGGGATAGGGACCCATTATTCCCTACCGTGCATTTGTGTTTGCTTCTTCACTTTGTGTTCACAGGAACTTTCATGCATGCTTTGCATACGTTTCAGTATCCACGGACACGGACAGATGTGATTACTATCTTGCAACTTGTTATATGCAAGCATTTTAGGTTGCACGTCGACAGCTGCCATTTCCACGCCTCCGTGCAGCACTTTGACACACCCTATGCACTCGCGCTCCTTTCCTGTGCACGTGGCTGTGGCAGCAGCGCACCTTCATTAATATGCATTTGGCGCTACTGCGCCATCTTCATGCCGCAATGTCGGCGCAAGCCTACCGCCATCCTTGCGCCGAGCTTCATGAATCCCGGGGGGATTTATAATTTTGATTTGCTGCAAAATGTGCTATTTTATTATAGGAGGTTTTGAGCTTGGTCAGAAGGGTAGGGTCAAGATTAGTAAGGAACTGGAAGCCATACATAAGACTGGGTAGGAGGTATGATTGAGCGAGTGTAATAATATATACATAAATCTCGTTAACATCCAGCGATGAGGCTAATAGTATCTGGTAGGGATTGGGCCACTGAGCCCATTTCTGTTTATTTAGAGAATATTTTGAGGAAATATTTATGCTATATCCAAAATTACATCAAGGACACAGGAGACTTTTTAATGAAACTCTATGAATGGTATAATTTGGCTGTTTATACTGATTTTATTTTTGTAACTTTAGATATAAAATCATTATTCATATTATCCCAAATGCATATGTTGTGGATAGGATTAGGGAAGTCTTATGTGAATATGTTGAATATAATACATGTGAAGTTCAAACACTTTGTGAGTTGCTTGAGCTGGTGCTTGAAAATAATATTTTTTTCTTTTTAATCAACAAGTATATCAAGAAATATCGGGTATCGCAATGGGCACTCCCATTACAAATACTTATGCTAATTTGACATTGAGCAAATGGGAGGAGTTGAATATTTATAATGGACCAGATACATATAATCTTTTATAAACATTTTGTGGATGACTTTTTTTGATATAGTAAGGACAACAGTATGAGCTAGATGACTTCATACTTTTTTTTGATCCAGACAACAGACTTTTTAAAATTTGGAATGTATACCTCAAAAACTGAATTAATTTTTTGGATGTAAAATTACAGTTTGATGGCTCTATAATCAATACAAGTATTTAAAGAAAGAAAGAACGTACATAAGAATAAATATTTACATAGGAAGAGTATGCATGCTAATCATACATTTAAGGGCACATAAAAAGCCAGTATATGTGAGCAAGTAGGCTTAATACTGATAACTCACTATGTAATAAACAAATGCTCGAAATGACAAATTAATTTTTAGCAAGAGGCTATGATTCAAACTGTTTAAATATCATTAAGAATGAAGTATTAGAATTAAGACAACATTAAGTGAAATCATATTTTTCAGTTAAAAATACAATAGATGAACAGTTGAATAGGAATAGGGACCGGGGACCCCTGCGATATTTAACTACTTATAGTAGATGTAGTCAGGCGATGGAACAAATTATTAAAAATAACTGGAGTATTTTGAAGGCTCTGCCAGATTTAAATCAGTGGGTAGGTTGTAAATCACAATTCATTTTTAAGAACTGTATGAATCTCAGAAAGCATTTATGTTATAAGCAATTTTCCATGAGTAGGAAAAAATGTATTAGCTTTAATAAGAAAGGCACTTTTCCATGTTCCAACTGTTCTTGTTGTAATGACATATGTACTTCAAATGAATTTACAGACCCTATTACATCCAAAAAGTTTATTTTTAAATGCTCTGCTACATGTAATACAGCTCTTATTGTTTATTTAGCTAAGTGTAAGGGCTGTTCAGCCTTCTATGTAGGGAAATCAACTAGGAAACTAAAAGAAATGTAGAGCATAAATTGGATATACGTAGAGGGGTTATGGCTAATGCTCTGGCGAAACATTTAAGTGATAATGACACTACACGTGTTTTTACTTTTAGGGCAATGGAAGTATTACAAAAAAGTTTGAGGACGGGTGATTTAAATAATAAACTTGAGGTTAGGGAATATGATTGGATTGTTTATATTCAGGCTGACTCGTTTCCTAATCTTAATAAGCAGGTTACTATTAAACCTATATTAAAATACAAACAACAATTTTTATATGTTTGAATATATTTTTTAAAGGATGGCTTTTATAGTCAATATCTATTAACCCTATGGCTAGGTAATATGATTTTTTTCTATTTGTTTAAGAACTGGATTAATTTTAAATTGATTGTACTTACTGCATTTTGTGATTGGTTAGGTTGTGTCATGTGTTTTTAAGACTTAATATAAGTATTGTGATTTTATATTTGTACTTGTTCACACTGATGAAAGATTATATTTGAAAGTTCTGTGAGTGATTAAAACTTGATTTTCAGCATAGTGAAATATTGTTCTTTTATTATTTTTTTTTTCTTCATTTACTTCACTTCATCATGGTTTATCACTTTTGTTTGTTGGACTTTTTAAGATACTGCTCATAGCAGGTAATTGCCTCTACACAAGTCTGTGGCTTAGAATTGCTAACTGCAACCAAAACAGCTGAATTGCACTATCATTTGCCAATGACATGCCACCACAGTGTAATATATTAGGCCTTTGTGTAGAGCTGGGCCCCTTTCTTAGTTGTTAAAATGAGCATTACTGTGGTGTGGAGAGTACAACATCGCAGAGAAGAGGTAATGTAACTTTCAACTGTAGAAATTTATGTAGTATGTCCAGGGTTTCACCTCATATGTGTGGTCAGCGTTCCATGAAATTGTTGTCATCTGGCAGTTCACTGGCAAACACTGAGGGTTGAGGTCAGTAAGGTAAGAGACACACTTGAGTGTCAGACTTCATACTCATTAGAATATGCATGCTAATGCAATAGCTGTTAGTCTATCAATATACTATCTTTGTAGGGGCAACCCATTTTTGTCCCTATCTGTGGGTCATAGCCCCCATCACATATGGCTGTGTCTGGATCCCTTGTTCTAGGGTGTTGGGAGGTATGGTAGGTCTGTAGCAGCTACCTTTACATACAGCTGTGCATGCTACAGTGCACTTGGGGGGAGGGAGTATGGACACTTTTGAGGACAGCAAGCTGTACGTGTAACTGTGGCAGCTGTGGCAGCCCTGTCATTATGGCAGAGCCAGGGTAAGGCTACCCTGTACTGACCAATCAAGGCATGTGATTAAGGTATGTTTGTTATGCAACAGTGCCAATAACAGAGTAATAGACAAGATATAGTTAGGCTATATGGCTATGTGCAGTGTCCCTACCTGCAGACCTCTGACTTTCAAAACTGGGTAGCAGTTCATTAACTAGCAGTAATCTGTGCTGATTAGGATTGCATGAGTCAGTCCTTACTTGCTGTCTTCACAATAATATAAATGAACTGCAACACAAACCTGGATATGAACCCAGGACTGTGCATGGCAAAATGTACTGCATGCAAAAAGCATTTAACAGACCGTGCTACTGAGTCACTGCAAATGCAAGTCTATTTGCAAGACATATGTGCACATATACAGGCTGTGACACAATTTCTACATCCATCAGTATATGCATGGCTTTATATGGCTGTATGTCTGCACCAGGGTCCCAGTTGCACATGTACTTTGCCATTGCTGTCTTAGCAGGTGTCTTTCCAGAAGTTGCTGATAAAAGGGCATGCATACCTGTTATTACAGGCCTCACTTACATCCATTATTATGTCTTTGGTTGTCTGCTGGTGCATTATTGCACCAGAGTCCAAGGTACATTCCCATTTTCCCATTAGTCTTTATTTCAGTTACATGCCTAATGACTGTAAGTGGCAATCAGTATGTTTAGCTGGAAATACCTGTTTTAAGTCAGATCTCTGTGGTGTGGTGGGTTAATGCAGTGGGCTGTAGGTGACAGGGGCCTGGGGTTCAAAACCTGGCAGAGGTGTTTACTTTGTACATGTGTGTAACAATGTCGTAAACATATTTAAGCTTAGTTAAGCGAACTGGAGTGGCGCACTGCACCATGCCGCTTCACTTAGCTCCTCGTAAATGTGTGCTAAAAAAATAAAGAAAACAAAAAGAGGGTGATAAGAAAGTGGTGAAATAGGGGCAAACAGGGAGAAAAACACATTGAAAGGCAGTTAGGGATATGCAGGAAGGGTGTAGGAAAGAACTGTAGCTATCCATATCTTGTACAGCAGCAGTTGTGCATATTTGACAGATTTTGTAAATGAATTTGGACTCTCAAACCCCAAAGAGAGGAGTGAGGATAACATAACTGTGTTGTCAAGCCAATTAGACCAGATTAGTGGTGTCCAGTGGACATGTGCAACATGGAGAGCTATTTATGGGATAATATTTTTTTGGGGACAGGTGCCCATTTTTTTAAGGTGAGAGTGGAATGTAGGGGAAGGGCCATAGGTACATGTGGGGAGGTACGTTGTGTAGGATATGATGTATTTGCAGATAGACAAGACAGAGAAGACAGCAGACAGGGGCAGTGTGTGTGACTCGTGAGGGGGTAAACACCTTGGATGGGAAGGGTGTCATGGAATCCAAGTCACACATGCCTCCAAACAGCAGCAGTGTGACTCACATCCCCACCCATGGGACAGTTGACACTGCTCCTTCACTGACATAAAGGTAGCTGTGCTGGAGGCTGGGTGCCAGGGCTATCCTGCCCCATCAGGTCAGCCAGCGTGCTCTCAATCTGGACAGGCAGCATTCATAGCTCCAGTGAACAAGCCTGTGCACCATGACTGGAAGTTGATCCTGGGTGACTGCAGCCTCTTTGCCACTGCTCTCAGGGAGATGCCGGGCCCCATCTCCTGAGGCAGTTCCACCGAATGCCACAGGTGGTGCAGGGGCAGAGGAGGGGGCACCACCAGCCTGGGTCCCAGGCATGCTAGGACCCGATTCCACAACCAGTTGAGGCAAGGTAGGCAGATCAGCAGGAACCGGCCTACCCTGACGTGCTGTGGTAATGGAGCTATAGCAATAAGTATAGGTTAATTATTAACAAAACACTGTTAGCAATAACAGCATGGCAGAACATTGGAAATAATGTGGTTACATATCAATTCACATTATGTGAAACCCAACAATAAATAATAGAACAGTCAGTATAACAGAATGCCAGCAACAGTTACAGCACAAGGCCAACAAAACAGATAATTTAACAAGATATGTTAATATGTACCATAACAATAATAAAACACATGCCCCAAAAACAGTTAATGTAACAACATATGTTAATAGTAAACTATAACCAATGAATAACAGTAATAAATAAATGAAGATAAGGGATGGGGAGAGAAAGAAAATCAGTCTATTAGTAACACTGCTGCTTACTTCCTTGACAACAGTACTACTATCTACTCTACGGGTCTGTATTTTCTTTATGTGTACACTGAGTACAAGTCTCCTGTATCTGATGTAGCACATACATACCTCTCAAGCTATATGCATGGGACACTAAGGGCCAAACAGTAACAACTGTGGGTACACACCTACAGAAAACACTTGCACATCAGGTGGACCTATATAACTACTAAGGTGTTCTGTGGGCTGAAATGGTGATACTTTGCAATCTAAGTACTCATTGCCATGCTATTCCTATAACGGGAGGATTACACACTATTAATTACATAACTTCAAATCATGACACTTGAGAGACATGTATGCGTACAGAACAGACACTAAACAGCAATCATGCCTTGGTTGCCAGGCATGAAAATAGAACCCGATAGCAGTAACTGCATGGGATATCTGCATGAAATTTATTAATCAATTGCAGCAACTTTTAACAGACACTCCAGGCATAAAGCCATAACAGGATTGCACATATCATGTCTAACTGCACATTGCTGATTTGTCACATTCTTGCTAATGATTTTAACAGTCTAAGAAATCTAAACACACAGTTATCTACCCATAATATGGGCTACCTCATCCATTTACCTGTAGCGCCTGTTGAGAGAGAATATGTGAGCATTACATGACTGCTACTGTAATATTTAGTGCTACATAGCACTGGATTTGAGCCCTGGTCTGTGTGAGGCAAAATGTACTATATACAGAGCATTTAACAAACTGAGCTACTGAGTCACTGCTGATTACTGACTGACTTATTTTTACCTAGAGCTGACCTGCAACCAAAATATGACCTGGCAGTACTACAGTGTTATACTAGACTGCAGTGAGAATAGAACACACATGCATGGAATACAAGCATACCACATATAGTAGGTATGCTATATATCAGTATAAACAATGCTGGTGCACACAATTTATTCTTAGTGGGTTGAAATATCTGTGAAGTCAACGAACAATATCAGTTCATGGAGTGGGCTGCTTCACCCATATACCTTGATTACCTGATGTTTGTGGATGACAGAACATTATGTGAACAATATTTGCATAGAGACAACCTTGAATGGTACTATATGAGTTAAACAAAGCAATTGGCAGCCATTAGATTTGCATTCTACAGCTATTATAATGTTATACTTGACTGCAGCACCTTACCTTATAGTCTGCATTCATACAGCTCTACTGGAATGGTTACAGCAGCACAATTATTTTCCTTGGTGGTATTGGTACCATTTCATGTGTTTATTGCAGAACAGTTGGCGTTATTCATTTCTTGCAATACCGCTCTAAATCCCCATTTATTGCACTACAACCTTTATTGTGTATACTTTAATGCAGTTACTGGTATTGTTTCACGTGTTTACTGCATGACAGTTGGCATTATTCATTTCTTGCATTACAGCTCTAATTCCACATTTATTGCACTACAGCCTTTATTGTGTATACTTTCATGCAGTTAATGCTTTACCCTTTATTGATTATTTCACTGCAGTTAGCATAATACATCTGTACTCACCACACTCACAGAGCAACTTGGCCAGGTGCCTGGCATGCGACTCAACATTGTGAGCCCTCTCTTCTGCAGCTGTTGGGAGAGAAGCACACATTTATGCATACCAGTTTTGCAGACATTCAGCTTTGATATTGGTGAAACGGGGTAAAATTACTTACATACTTGTGGGGCATTCCCTGCTCTAGCTTCTTGGACCCAGGGGTCTAAGAGTTTCCCCTTTTATCATTTCAGGTCATCATGGTGGTGATGACACAGCTCACCTGTAAGGGAGATACTAGTAACACTGGTGGGTTCTCTGGACAGCCAGTCCCAGGCCTCTGCCATACACTCTGATCCCTGGAAACCTTCCTCCAACAACTGGTCTTCATGATTTTTGACTAGGAGTCCATCCATGACCCTGGACTCCAGAAATCCCCAACGCTGCACCCGAAAGTGTGAACCTACACCTACTCCAGCCATAACAGCCATCAGAGGAAGAACTCCAATAGATTCTGCTGTATTCCTGCCTGTTGGTCTTAATATAGGCTGTTTCCTGCCTTTACAAGTCATTGGACAACATTCAAAAAAGCCTCACTTTGCTTAGCACCATGCAAACCAGCATAGCTGAGCTGAAAAGCATAAAAACTCACAGAACTGGAGTCTTAGCAGAGCTTAGCAGTGCACAAACCAGCCAAGCAGAGCAGAGCAGTGCATAAACATTAGCAGAAGTTATTTTGTTTATGCGGCATTTAGTAGGTCTTAACAGGTCTCAGCAGAGTTTAGCAGACCGTAGTGGTGCCACATATTAAATTAGTCTGCAAAATTTGTATATTAAAATTAAATATTAATTTCCCTTCCATGTATTCAAACCCTCCAACTACTGCATATGAAGCAATCACTCTACCCATTTAGCTATGTGGATATTAAGAAGTCCACTATACCTTCACATATACCACTGAACTACGTATAAGCAGTGCTGAGCTCCACCCAGTGCCGCACAACTACACTTAGATAAGCTTAAACATCCCATTTAAATAAATAATTAATGACATCCAGTTTCTATTTTTAGATGTCTGGCAGATGTCTGCTGTCCTATCTGTGGATGCAGATTAGCATTGCTGTACTCCGTGCCGCACAAACATGCTTTTTTACAAACAAAAAAATGAAATACTAAAACACACTATCACAGTGCAGGGAGTCTCTTACTCCTCTGTGGACATGGTTAACACTACACTACTCCCTGCACTGATTCAATAACCATGTTCATCATCTCTTCCTCTGCAATGTACCATCATTAGTATGCATGGTGGGCTGCTGAGGGGGGAACCATGTACACAGACACGGTAACATTCCATGTAGGCTTTACACTGTACCTACACAGATTTTATTAAATCCTGGGGATAATTTAAAACAACATATAATAATACAACCACCATCTTATAAATCAACTCTACACTTAAGTATATAGCTACATATATTCCTAGAATCACATACTTGTTAAGATACTAAACACACACATTTAGCAACAAGGTTCAAGTAATAGTATTGCACATGAACCATGTACCACATTATGGGTGAACAAGCACATAGCAGTAGCAGCTGAAGAAAACAGTACTGCACCGGATTAGTAGTATAAATTATAATGGTTGTCTGGTTTTAATAAATAATAGATAAAATAATATTTCACAGTGAATGCAAAGTGCCAACCTCCTGACCGCTCAATGATCAGACCTAATGTTGGAGTAAAGAAGTCTGATCACCTTCGGATAAAAACTGTCTTTGTATCTAGTTGTCCTGCATCGAATACTGTGGTATCTTTTACCCAATGACAGGTGCATAAGCAGATTGATTGCAGAATGAGTTGAGTCATTTAGTATTTTGGTGGCTTTCTTTAGGCTCGTTGATGTACAAAGATTCTGGATTATGGGCAGACTAGTCCTTTTGGCAGCTCTCACCACTCTCTACAGGGATTTCTTTTTGGTACCTGAACAGCTCCTATACCATACTGAAAAACTGGATGTTAGGATGCAATGCCAACCATACATGCTCCAAATAAAGCAAACGTAGCTCTTAAGATTTGATCTACTTAGAACCTGAATTGAATGTGAAGTGTGGATATCATTAGAAAAAAAAATCCAACAGAATGGGTGAGAATTATTTACCCATAGTGAAACAGGATATGAGTCACATCTGTGTTGTTCTGCAAGGTTGAAATAAATCATTAAAATTGCAGATGATTGAGGAACTGGTCTCAGACTTGCTAAATGATAAGTTCTTTTTTATATTACATGCTGACCAGGGATACTTAGATAAAGCTAGATGAAGAAGCCCCAAGTTGTGTAAACTTAATATACATTTAGGAAACTATAGATGCTTGAGACTTCCATTTACTATTTCATTAGAAGCAGACATGTTTCAAAGAGTGATTTCACTCGAAATTGAAAGTTTAGAAGAAGTTTAGAAGGTATTATGAATATTACTGATGATCTAGTAATGTGGCGACAGGATCAAGAAGAATATGAAAAGAGATTTTTATAGCTACTAAGCAGAAATGGTACAATTTTACATTAAGCAAGAACATGTGTAAAATGAGCATGATGGGATAAATATGCATGGGTCATATTCTAATACTGGGGGGATTGAATGTAGAGAAAACAGCAATAGTACAAATATAAAAGCAAGTTAATAAATACTTAACACGCCTAATATAATAACTATGCCTCTTAGGACATTACCAATATAAAATATAGCCTGGAAATGTAGAACAGTTTTGATATATTTAAGAAAGCAGTAAAAAAAGGTCCTACATTAAAATATTACAATGTACATAAGCCAGATGTTCTGTAAGTGGATGCAAATCAGAGTAGCATAAGAGCCGAGATCTTGCAGGAAAAAAGAACAGCTGCTTATGGGTTAATGAGATTTACAGATGTAGAAAAGAGAGATATGCTATGGATGAGAAATATTCCATGAATAGTTTAATAATAGAGAAGTACAAGGAGGAAAACACCACAAAATTGCAAAGAATATTTAGAATGATTCTGTACAAAAATACTCCATAGATATAGAATGCATTGCTTATCCTACATAATTATGTTCCAGAAGTAAAATAAAGACCAGGCAAGGATCTACATATAGCAAACAATTTAAATAGAGTATGTTCATTAGAACAGAGGAAAGAGCTTTTAGAGAAAAATGAGAAATTATTTCTATAATTCATTAGTTTCCTATAACAGAGGAAACAGTTAAATAATTTCAGATATATAATGGTACTGATTTGGAAATGCTTTATCTAAAATAAGTGACAATGAAAGGCTAACAAGCAGAAAATATTCATCACCAATAAAGTCCTGCCTTATTTTTCTTTCATGGAAGTGAGTTATACATAAGGTGTAATGGTCAAAATTCTAAGAATATTGTCTTAAGCCATCAGAAAGAAAAGATACTTCATAGAAAGGACAAGTCACATATTGGAATACTGAACAGAAAAAAAGCAAAAACAGCTATTATGTACTGACTGAAATGTCAGCAAAGATAGGGAAAGTATTTTATATCTGTAATGTCTAATATGTAACACAGCAGCAATCCTCAAGAAGACCTTTTACCTTACACAGTATAGGAACCTCCATGGAGTCAAGTGAGCATGAATTTTTTTTTCATTTCAAAAAAGTTATTAGCTTAATATGTGTCAATTTTTGCTCAGCACCCGGAAGTGATTAATTAACAGATACAAAATATAAGTGTGTTTAAGTGCATTTTTTTCTAGGCAAGACATACCTGATGTTGTCACATCAAACAATGGTGTACAATTTTAACAATACAGAATTTAAGAAATTGCAACAACAGTGGGAGTTCAAGCATGTGATTTTGAGCTTGATAATCACATTTAAACAGTTAAGAATAAGTGACTATTCAAACTGTGAACACTGATGAAAAAAGTGTCACCAGTACTGTGGGCACTGTCATCTTCTGATTTTGTAATATAAGAATGCTCCTTTCCAGAATATGCATCTCTTACCAGCACATTTACTAAGGGAAGAAGACTGAAAAGCAAGCTACTTATGTCTACAAATTTACTAAGGTCATATAATAAAGACAATGTGAAACTTCTATGAGAAAGAAATAAAGAATGGCAGAAATGTTACAGAAGCATGCAGTCCAAAAGACTCACTGACTTGTAGAGAAATATAGAAATATCAAGTATTGTGCCAAGGTTCAGGATTAGGAGCCTGACACTGTAGATTGTAGGTTCATACTTGTATACTAGGCACAAAGTCTATTTTACCACTGAGAGTATATTTAGTGTAAGTACAGTACACTTAAGAAAGCATTAGCAGTCCTGATTAAGGACAACCATACTGCACAGCCAGGGTTGAATTTGTGAATAACACAAGAATAAGTTGGTAGCTCAAGGTAGGTAAGTTCTGAATCAGGTAATATGACAGCAGAACTCCATACTAGGTCATAGTGAGGCCTGTGTAGTTCTCCAAACTGACACCCCTAGCCCCTTAAGAAAATAAACAAAAAAGCAATGGACTTTCAAACTTGAAGGCAAAAAAGATGTTCTTTTTTAACTTATGTATTTATTTACTGACAATTATTTGTTTACTGGGAAAGTCTGACTGTCTCACAAGAGCCCATTTTCAGTGGAGGCCAGGAGACAAAAGTTCACTTTACAGAGCTAAGTTGCAAAACATCTTGGTAAGATGCATAATCAGTTATTTACAGTGCTGCAGACAAAGAGAAACATACAAATATTAGATTGAAAAGAAAAACACAATTTAGAATTTTATATGAGGCATAATATTTACAATTCTTGTTAGGTTATTAACTAAGGCAGCAACTGCAGTGTTTGCAAAGTATTGCTTATAGTTTATAGCTATATAGCATGGGTTGTAGAGAGGATAGGACAGGCTGAGCAAGAAGTGGTTAGTGAGAACAGTGAATTGTAGTGGTGATAAGAATGAGAGAAGCATGGATTGTACTCTTAGAAAACTACTTGTTACAACTATCACAGTTACTTCAACATACTCGTGCACTCAGTAGTCATACTGTGTTAATGCATCATTATCACCTGCCGATTGCTGTCACTGACAGCTTATACCTGGGGCAGTCTCCCTGTTCTCCCCACCCTAATTATGGTTCTATATGAGATCATAAGAAATAAAAAAATCCAAAATGCATATTGCTTAGTTTTGTGATATGATTTTATCTTGTTTGTTATAAAATTCACCTATTTTGGAATGATTTTGACACTTGAAAAAACACTGTTCCTGTGAAAGCTTGTGATTTTGTACTGATTACGTTTCATCCTTGGTTTATTTGTGATGGATTTCCTTTACTTCTTTTGAATTTAGGAATATCCTTCCTCTCACTGAGATTCATTAGCTAATGTGTTGCTTTGTTTTATGTGTTGGGAAAGGCTATTCCATAAGTAGCAGATATACCGAGTTATGCATCTTTCATGCCAGCAGGTCCTATTTATGTGCAAATAAAGGCTGAGGTCTAGCCTTCAGGTATGAGTGTTTGTTTTTTTTTTTCCATAATAAATCTTTATTATTATATTATTTTCATACACAATGAAGAACAAAAATAACATATATTCACAAAACAAAAACCATTATCTAATATCACTAATAACCACACCCTATATACAATATTTACAAGAATGCTTCCATGTAACACATTTAAATATAAAAAAAATAAGAGTAAATGCAAGTAATAGACAGTTGATTACGAAATTGTCCCCACACACATAAATAATTATTTATTTCCAAGTTGAAAATACTATGCTAGTATGATATTAAAAATCTGTTCCCAAATTTTTGGATTGTTAACATTCTTATTATGTGGGTTTAACAGTAGTTTATGAGCCAATATATGTTTTGTCGCTAGAACTCTAAAGTTTTGCCATGAAGTTTTAGATGGGTCTAACCAATTTGTAGCTATATAAAGCTTCAATAATAAAAAAAATATTAATATATATAATAATTTGTGATTTAGGGATCTCTTTCGGGGGAATATGCAGAATCATAAATTTCCATGATAACGTTGTACTTTGGTAACCCACCTTCTGAAGTTGAATCTTAAGGGGAATTCCAAAGTTTGAAAATACATTTACAACTCCAGAACATATGAAGAAGATCAGCTGGTTGATTTTTACAATATGGACAAGTTGGGGAATTTTTAGGATTAAATTTATGCAGGGCAAGGCGTGTATAATATGCATTGTTCCAAATCATCAACTGGGTATATATTCATTTTTGAAGAGAAGTAGATTTGATGGTCAAGTCAGTTGCTTTTAACATATTACTTCTATCTGTCAGTAAAATTTTCTCTTCCCAATAGTTTGATAACAAAATTTTATCATGAAATTTAAATTCTTTAATTAATTGATTTGCTGTTGTGATATATTTAATATCCTGTTGGAGAGCTTGCCACAACAAAGAGTATCTATTTACAGCCTCTTCTTCCGGTTTAAAATTTTTAAAATAACTTATAGTGAGTTCTCTAATTTATCTCAGAATAACTAGATAATTTTTAGGTAAATTAAGTTCTTGTCTTATTTGGTTGGCCGAACTGTCAAGATGTTTATATATATCAATCAAAGTTAGATTGGCTATTAATGGAAACTTTTTAAGATCAATTAGTTGATTATTCAATTTTAAATTCGGATTCTTATGAAAGGGTTGAAAAACCATCATATGTTGAACCAGATCTAATGATTGAAATAAGTTTTGTAAAGAAAATATGTTTGTTTTGATGTGTTCAATAATCCCATATAGTTTCAACGTATCCTTACCCAAAAAAAGTATTGCTTTAGGATTAATATTTAACTTTAGAATATATTTATAATTCAAAACTACCCAAGGTGGTGTCCATTTAGTATTATTTATATCATAATTGGCAATTCTTAAAATTCTATTGGAGTTTACAATTAAATAATACATTTCAAAATTAGGTAATTCCAGTCCTCCTCTATTCTTTGGGGTCATTAATTTATCATAAGATATCCTGGTTTTCTTTGGTTCCCAAATGAATTTAGCCAATTCTTTATGAATCTGTTTAAAAAACGTCTTCGAAAGTAATAGATGGGCTGACCTAAAAATATACAGTAATCGTGGTAATATGTTCATTTTGATAATTGAAACTTTTGCTAATATTGGCAGTCGTAAAGTTTTCCATCTCCCAAAATCAGAAATTATTTGTTCCCAGATTGCTTTTATATTATTATTGTAAAAGTCTTTATTATCTGTAGAGAACTCAATACCTAGATATTTAATACTTTCTTTAAATGACACCTGTCCCACTAAGGGCAGTAATGAAAAGGGTTTAGGTGTCTTTAAAGGGAAGATATTGGTTTTTTTCAAGTTAATTTTATAGTTAGCCACTTTTGAGAAATCATCAACAGCCTTCAACAAATTTTCAGTGTCTGATAATGGAGATGCACAATAAATGCTAAGATCGTCAGCAAAAGCTGCCATTAATATTTTAGTTCCATGAATTATTGGGATATTATGATAAACATTTTGTTTAATATATAAAAACAATGGTTCAAGATAGATATTAAATAATAAAGGGGACAAAGGGCAACCCTGGCGTGTTCCAGTCTTAATCTGTATTCTTTTAGAGAAGTTTTTATTAATATACAATGTAGTATAGGGATTACTATATAATATTTGTAACATTTGAACAAACTCATGTGATATATTAAAATACGGTAAAAGATCAAACAAGAAATTTGTATCAACCCTATCAAAGGCTTTCTGGGCATCAATTATAAGGGCATCAATATTTAAATTATTTTGCTTAGCATGCTCTAACATAGTATGTAATGTAAGTGTATTATCACTGGTTTGTCTACCTGCCATAAAACCAGCCTGTTCTTTGGAAATGATATGAGTCATAATTCTTTTCAGTCTAGATGCTATAATAGAGGTTAGAATTTTCATATCTACGTTTATTAATGATATTGGTCTATAATTATCTGGATTTTGAGGGTCTGAATTGGCTTTATGTATAAAAATAGTTTTTGAGGTGTTAAGATGAGGATCATTCATTTTATTCCTAATTATGTAGTTAAACACAACTGAAAGTATCTTACCAAAAATATCTGTAAACTTTTTATAAAACTCCACTGTCAAGCCATCAGGACCTGGTGATGTATGTGATTTCATATGCTGAATTATATATACTATTTCTTCTTCAGATATTGGTTTAATCAAGTCATTTTGAATGTCCTCTCCTATTGTTGGAAACTTAATTGACTGTAGAAATTGTTCATAATTTCTGTTAGGGGTCATATCCTTTTGTCCATCATAAATATTAGTATATATTTTCTCAAAGATATTAAGAACATCCTCAGTTTTAGAATATATTTTATTATTAAATTGTATTTCCAAAATTTAAATGGTTGGTTTCGATTGATTAATGATCCTAGCTAACGCTCTCGATGGTGTTTGAACATGATTGGCATACCTCACTAACGACTTGTACTCTTGGAATATTAATCTACTATTCTGAAGTAAAAAGAAATCCTTTTGACATTTGATCAGTTCCTTCTCTGTTTGCTCATCAAAATCCTTAATCAGTTCTTGATCAAGTAATTTAATTTTTATTTCTAAAGTTTGAATATCTTTGTTTAATATCTTTTTATAATAAGATGCTTTTTGCAAAAGTGTCCCTCTTATTTGAGCTTTAACTGTTGCCCATTCAATATCTGGGGCATATTGTTGTTTCCCTAAACCAATCAATAAGTCTTTCAGGTACTTTGTAATTTCCAGTATTATATCCTCCTTATTCAATAAATTTGGATTAAGAGACCAATTATAACCTCTTTGTCTCAAAGTATCCTTTACCCCCTTAGTAAAACTCAACGAAATTTTTGAATGGTCTGATAGATAACGGGTATGTGTAATAACTGTAGGTTCTAGATTGATCAATACTCTTGAAATCAGGAAGAAATATATTTTGGACCACATTTTATGACATGGGGAATAAAAGGTAAAATTACTTGTGCTATTATCGTTATTCAGATAGTGAAATGGATCATATAATTGAAAGTCTTCTTTAAGATCATTCAGTGCTAGTACAGCATGCTTGTTAAATGCTCTTTGTGGTCAAGATCTATCCAACTTCGGATTCTGGTAGGTATTCCAATCACCTCCAACAATTACATAATATCTATCAAATTGTATTAAAATTGAATACAATGATGCTATAAATAGTTGTTGATCATTACAGGGAGCATAGATATTTAGAAGTACAATAGGTTTATCAAATAAGGTAGACGAAAGAATAACGTAGCACCACCGTCCATTTTTATCTGTATTAGAATCCAATATATTTTCCTTGTATTGATCTTTAATAATTATGGCTACCCCAGCACTATTTGACTTACCTTCAGATACTACTACTTCTCTAATCCATTTCTTTTTTTTAACATCACCCCATTGATCATTCATTAAATGCGTTTCTTGGAGTAATATAAACCACGCCTTAGCCTGCAACAATACATGTAACAACAGTTTTCTCTTCTTCAAGTTCTGGAGCCCTTTAACGTTCCATAAATCTAATTCCCACATTTCAAAGATTGACTGCAAAATGAAAGTTTTGGAGAGAAATCATAGCAGAAAAAAACAGTAAATTCAAAACCATACATAGTCTGGAAGCAATCCTTATATCCCATCCTCAACCAGTGCATACCCACTCTAACCCTGGACCAGGAGATGTTTAGGTCCTGTATAATATAGAATGACAAAGGGTTAAAAAGAAAAAGCAGATATAGAAGCACTACAATGTAAAATTTCACACGTTTCACAATTAAGACCTATAAAACCTAACTTCACTACGACAAAGCCTAAACTAAACATTCCCTAACAAACACTGCCATGAACTACATATCTTTGGTTAATTAATATTTAAACAAATCAGATTGAAAATGTAACACTACAGTATATGTAAAAAGAATAAAGTAAAAAAAAAATAATGCACTTTTAGTAGTTAGATTAGCTATCTATACATAAACCACATGTATAAAAAAAAATAAATAAATAAAAAAAGAACACATACTAATATATAACCCTATATTATAGCAAATAGACAACTAATTACTAATATCCTTGGTTATACATTCACCTTATACTAGTTTTATAATAAAGCAAACTTCTAACTAAATAAAATAATATAAATTACACAGAACATTAAAGACTGTGCTGACAGGTTAAATAAACATTACTAAATCCATGCACCTTCTCTAAATAATATAACTACAAAATGTTGACTAAATCTTAATAAATGAAGTACCTAACATGTTCCTATGTGCTTAAATTACCATACAACAGTGTTATTTAATGTTAAATAAGCAAGAGAGTGTTTAAAACAGTTCTCTTCGGTTTTCCAAACCAGGAAGTCCTATGAAATGTTTGCTATGGGAGACCGCTTTTGCAGATGGACTCCCGGAAGTGTCACATCGAAATCTACACCCTCGACAGTATTTTAAGCATTTCCTGTCTTCCTCCTCATCGAAAACAGTTTGTAGAAGCCATAAAATGTCAGGAAACAAGTGCTGGAGATCAAGATAAGGAAAAACAAACATTTTTATTACTCAGGAAAAGGCCTAAAGCTTCACAAATGCAAACAAAGGATTACCCAGTCCTTGAAGCACAGTAAACAATAAATCCAGCCTCAGCAGCATGCCAGCCCCATCAAAAGTTCAATTCAAGTCTCTGATGCAGGTAAAGCCTTGAAAACTTTAAGGAACAGATTTCTTGCCTCATTTTTGGTGGAAACAGAATGTTTGGACCCATCCACTGTAAATATAAGCATAGGATATTTCATTTGAAACTTAATTTGTTTGTCAATAAGAAATTTTCAGTAAGGAGACAGATATTGTCTAGCCTGCCTGATCTGTATAGGTAAATCCTGTGTCAGAGATATTTTATTGTTTTTCCACATAATATAGCCTCCACTTTGTTTTGCAGTAATAAGTATTCTGTTAACATCCTGATAATTAAGCATTTTAACATACACAGGTCTAGGAAAATTAGATGCTTGTACCTCTCTCAAAGCTCTGTGTGCTCTTTCCACGATGATTTGTTTCACACTATCAGAATCATTTAAAAACACTGCAAATATTTGTAGTATAGATGGAATTAGTTCATTATACTGAATGGATTCAGGAATCCCTCTGACAATAATATTGTTTCTCCTGGATCTGGCTTCTAGGTCTGTAAGCTTGCTTTGTATAGCCTGTATATTCACATCATGCAGATTAGATTTTTTTCCAGTAAAACTAATTTATCCTCAGTGTCAGAAATTCGAGCTTCTGTCTTATCCATTCTTTACAGCAACTGAGTACATGAAATTCCAAATGTTTGTATTTGACAAGTCAGTTCTTTTAAAGCTTCTTGTATAGGCAGCAGTGCAGTTTTGATATCCTCCATATTTAAAGCTTGATCAGCTTTAGTTTTAGTCCCAAGTTCCTGTGCTTTAGTAATTTTTTGTCGTTTAGAAGTCACATCTTTTTCTGATGATTGCAATTCCGATAGTTTTGTTTTAGTCGTGGTTATATCCATGTTTTTTTCCTCTTTTGACATCTTATTGGAACACAAAAAGTTGCAGTATAAAAAGCACACGGTTCCTTTGTGTATTCCTCTCTGCAGAGCTAGCTAATCTGTTGTAATCCAGTGAAATATAATCCTTTTTTCATGTTTTTCTTCTCAATCCAGGATAAATAAGTGTAATTAGAGTAAGTTTATCGAAGTTTTGATGTTAAACACTTTGTAGTATCCTCTCAGGGTTTTGATTTCCTCAGGTTAAATGGAGAGCTGCAGTTCAGCAGTGTTCACAGAACGGCAGCCATCTTTGTATCAAGGTATGAGTGTTTGTGATGCTGCAGCTTTTGTGTACATGAATTAGACCGAGCAGGTTAGGATATTTTATGGAAAGCAAATGCTCATAATCAGTCAGTCAACTGATCTGTGATCTACTGTACTTCAAGAAGAAGATGTTTAGTTATACACAAGAACCCAAAGTTGTCACTTTAAGGCATGAATGTCTAGTTCTGAGAGCTAGATACAAGCTGAGAAAGGTCAGATGTACAGACGTGCAGTGCAGTTATATTAAGTGAGCCTCCTTAAAATGAATAGGGAATTACTGCTATATTTTCATTAATAAATGGAAGCACTCAGAACTGCCCCAAAAGAAAGACCACAAGTCCTGAGAAAATATTCTTAATCTGGAAGATCTCTGACCAAAATATAAAGATATATGACCAGCTTGAATGTTGATTACCATTGAAGAACTCAACCAGAAATATGGATAGTTTGAGTGCTGATTATCACACCAAAGTGAAAAAAGTTCCATTCACTGAAATTTCCACTTAAATTGAATAAAGAGTTCATTTTATATTAAAAAATGGCATGCTTAGTGCAGGTTTGAAAAATGATCACTTTACAGTAATGCATTAAATTACTTGTAATATTTATAAAACAGTATATTTTAGAATTTGAAAAAGGGGGATATAATACACTGGAGTATACATATTTAACTATTAGAGAACAAACAGACAGGAATGGATGTCATATGGTGTACTTGTTTCTACATGTCTGCCACAGTAAAGACTTCCCATGGAGGTAAACATTTGAAATGCCAGGCCCCACTAAAAGTCCTTTAATGCAGACATTGAATGGCCAAAAAATGGACTTACTATATTAAGTCTGCGATGGTCATTTCTCAGAATATTCCCATTTCTCCAAGGTATGGCAATCATAAAGTTGATAAGATTTAGTATATGTAAGTTGGGGGTGGGGGGGGTTGACCCCCTGCAACAAAGAAGTTTAAGTGAGAAGAGTGACGCTCGATATTTGCTCTTCCTCTGAATTTTCTACCCTTTTTTTTTTTTGGCATATCTGTGCTCAGTATTTCAAGTGTCAACATTTCAATAGGGAGACTTTCATGGAAGTTAATGAAATATTCTGCTGTGCACTACTCTTTTTAATACAAACAAATTTATAATGCATATTTTTTTTTTCAAACTGCCTTCCCTCTCCATCAGCTCTCAGCCACTTCAATAATAGAGGGCAGTGACGGAGATGATAAGATGATTTATACTAATAATATGTGCAGCAGTAAAGTATTGAAATGTATTATAAGCTTTGTTTAGTATGGGCAGCTAGATGACTTCCTGCTATAATCAATAATCCAATGAATGTTCTTTCCAACAATTTTGCAGATAATCTCTAATCAATCTTTTACATTTTATGCTAAAACTAATTATGTACTTTAGGAGACTACTGCCAAACTCACAAAAACTTAAGTTTCTTTTCATGTAGCATTTTTATGTAATGATTTCATTCTCAAAGAGACATGTTTTTTTCTCACTGTCGCTTTTCAATAAAAGTTTGTTGAACTGTTTTAGAGACATTCATATTTTCAGAAAATTGTGCAGTCGTGCTCTATAAAAATTTTCTTGGAATTAATGACATGTTCATTAGTATTGCAGTCATTATTAATCAAGTAGTGGATTCTGTAACAAACATAATGCAGACCAGACTCATTGCTTTGGTGAACACAAGGAGGTTTTTTTTTAATGTAATTTACTCTAGAATTAAGAACAGAGGATATCATTGCTATTTGTATTGTTCATCTATCAGATCTGTTATAGTAAAGCTGGCATTTAGAAATGCTCACACCAATACAGTCTGTAATCTTATTTGTTTGAAATTGTTAATAGTTGAACTATCAAAGGATGCTTGCAGGTTTCAGTAGCACTTAGTAATATTTGAAGAAGTACATGCCTCAGATGTAAAAATATCAGTCAGTTTGATGCTTCTTTATCTGTCTTCTGTAAGAAATACAACTATCTATACTTCTATATACTTGCTATATATATATATATATATATATATATATATATATATATATATATATATTTATTTTACATTTTTAACCGGGATAGTCCGACTGGACACAGGTCCATTTACAGCAGAGGCCCAGGGAGAAAAGCTCCACATGTGGATAGTTATATAAGAGTTAAACAGTCGCAGTTTTATATAGTCACATATAGATACCGGTACAGAATTATAGGATTATATGCATACTTGCAATACATACATACTTAAACCTAACATTGTAGTTTTCTTGTTCAAACTTAAACATTTTTAGTGGTACAAGGTTGAAAAAGGTAGCATGTCATTCAGTAGTACAATACATATGAGAATGAGACTAAGTCTGAAACATTGACTATTTTACAGATAGCCAGGTAGTGAAGAGAGTGGTAAGCTGGATAGTCAGGGTTGGTACAGGGGCACAGCCAGTGACTTTTTAGGAATTTTTTGAGAGATGTTTCAAATTGGTTAATAGTCTGGTTTGCTGTAAGTTCAGCAGGGAGCCAATTCCAGATTGTTCCAACAGAGATGCAAAACAATAAGTCACCTGCTGAGTTTTTAGATTTAACAGTTTGTGCCAGTATTTTGTCAGAAGACTGGAGAGTTTATAGGTTACTGTAAGGGGTAATTATATTTTTGAGTATGGGTGTGCTTTTGGGCTGATGGAGGATGTTGTGAGCTATTATTAATTGATTATACTAGATTTGAGAGGGAAACTCTAGCCAGCCTAGAGATTGTAGGTTAATACAGTGGTAGGTTCTATATGCTGAGCCTGTGGCAAATCTGGCTATGGTGTAGCTGCTATTGAGTTTATTGAGGATAGATTTACTCAGGTTTGTATAGATTGGGGAGGCATAAAGAAGGGTTGAAAGTAAATGTGTTTGGGCAGTAACTGTCCTAGCTGTTGGGGTTAGAAATGCCTTAATTCTATATAGAGATCCTAGCTTTTTGCTGACTATTTTAATGGTTTTGTCAATGTGAGCATCAAACTTAAGGTTATTATCAACAATTACACCTAATAGTTTTGTATTACTTTCTGGGGAAATTATTGTGCCATTATTAGATGTTATGGTAAATGATGGGAGTGTAGCTTTCCGGGTGGGGGTGAATAGTAGCAGTTTTGTTTTATTTGGATTCAGTAGAAGACATCTGTCAGTGAGCCAGTTTTCTACTATATTGAAAGTATTTTGGGTTAAGGTCTGCAGGCCTAATGGGGAGGTGGCAGAACAGATTAGGGTAGAGTCATCTGCATATTAAATGCAGGTTACTTTGGGGATGACTGTATGAAGATCATTAATGAAGATGGAAAATAGGAGGTCCTTCATAGACCCTTGAGGAACTCCAAGAGTGACTGGCAGTAGGGAAAAAAGGTTATCCTTCCATAGCACAGCTTGTTGTCTGCCACTTACGTAGGACTGAAACCACCGTATTGCTAGGCTGTCTATGGCAAGAGATTTTAGTGTTTGAATGAGTAGCTGGTGGTTTACCATATCAAATGCCTTAGATAGGTCAAGAAAGACAGCAGAGGAGGGTGTATTATTATTATGGATTTGATTTATTGTCTGAGAGAAGGATAGATGGGCTGTGGTGGTACTTTGGTGGGGTCTAAATCCATGCTTGGAGGGAGCTAGGAGAGTGTGCAAATTCAGGTCATGAAGGAGTTGCTTCTGAATACATTTTTCCATAATTTTAGCCAGAGGGGACAGAATGTCAATGGGCCAGTAATTTGATAGATCAGTGGAGTTACTCCATTTATGCGGAGGAATTACATAGGAAATTTTCCAGATGGAGGGGATATATGCTTCAGAGATGGTTCTGTTAATTAATATTAAAATGGGATACGCTATTGCATTTGCAGCCTTTTGAAGATATTCAGCCGGGACTAGGTCTGCTGAAAGGGTGGTGGGTTTCAGTTTCTTGATTAAGGATCAGATAAATGCTGTTGGTACAGGTTGAAAGTTAAAGGATGGGTGGGTATTGGATATGGGGTTAATAGAGTCTAGGTTGTTGGGACCTAGTTGGTTGGCAAGGGATTGTATAGTTTCCGTAAAGAAGGTGTTGAAGGTGTTGGCAATATTTTCTGGAGGTTTTTTGGAGGATAGGCACAGGGGTAGGGGTAGTAGTATTACCCGGATGGAGAAGATTGTTTAAGCTGGACCAAAATTTTTGTGGTCGATTTTGATGTTTATGTTGCAGGTTACAGTAATAGTCTTTTTTGTCTAACATTATAGACTTCTTAGTATCATTTCTTAGCTGTTTATATACTAGTTGATCCTTAGGGGTTTTATTGGTTTTCCATGATGACCAGACTTTATTTCTATGCATGATTTTTTGTCTAGTTTCTTTGGACAGCCACAGTGCTACTTTTTTTTCTTTGTTCTGATGGTCCAGGTGGGTGCATGATTGTTAAGGATTGTAAGAAATGTGGAGTTAAAGTGTTATACTGCCTCATCTAGTGGGAGTAGTTTTATTCCAGGTGCATGTTTGAAGTTCTAATTGGAATTTGATTTGATTGAAGCTCTTATTGTTCCTGATAGTTCTGAAGGTAGGTATTTGAGGGATATAATTTTTTTTGTCTGAGTATATATGTTAGGAGGTGATCACTTATTTCCTCAGGTTGGGTGCCTGCCTTATACATTTGGGGAGGGTTATTAATGAGAATCCAATCTAGTATGCTTTCTTTGTTATTGGGCTTACTAGTTCTGGTGGTGGAGGTTATGACTTGAGGGAAACCATATAGAGTTATGTGGGTAGTAGAGAAGTCTGAGGAGCAGGTCTTCCAGTCTATATTAAAGTCACCTAAAACAATAGTTTCTTGTGGGGAGTTTATGGACAGCCACTGTAGAATGTCTTCAAGGATATTGGTGTTGTTGCCAGGTGGGATATAAATGCAGCCGATGCTTATAGATTTATGCTGGTTAATTTGTAGTTTTGTAAAGAGTATTTCAGCTTTATCAGCTTGAGGAACTTGTAGAGAGTTGGAAATAGTTACATTAATTGAAGATTTATATAAGACAGCTACCCTGCCTCCCTTCTTTGAGGTGCGGTCCAGTCGTATTATATTGTAACCTGGAGGAGTAACTTCATTGTCAGTGGTGGATGGCTTAAGCCAGGTTTCTGTAAGACATAGTATATCTGGGGAGTGTACTGTTAAGAGGGCATGCAGGTAGTGGATTTTATTATTTAGGCTTCTGATGTTTAGGTGGCAGATGAGGAGAGAGGTAGAGGAGATGTTTAAGTTTTGCAGGCTAGAGGGGATATTATATATAGGGTTGGATGCTACTGATGGGGTTGGTCCTGGGTTGGGGTGGATGTCCCCATCCATTGTGAGGTTAATTTGAGAATAGATTATTAGTTTTTGAAGTTTGAATAATAGTGTGTAGTAGTGTTTAGTTCTAGGGTTAACAAAGCTGACTCAAATGAGCTGTTGAGTTATTGTAATATGGGAGTTGGAAGGGGGGGAGTAGTGGCTGATTAAAGTTATGTCAAAAAGCATGAGTATTGGTCTGTGATCTGGGGTAGTGGGAGAGATGTTCATAAGTTGTTATAAAATACATAATTATCAGCATGGGTAAAATGTAGTAGGAGGGCTTTGAATTGAAAAGTGGAGTTGAGGTTTGTAGAGGCACTGAAGAGGTTTTGCAACTTACAATTGCTTAAGAATGGGGGTGTGAGGGTAGTAGATGAGGGTAGAGTAGAAAAATAGGGAGGGTGTTGTGGTTAGAGTGGGTCTAACAATTGCTGATTGGTTTTATAATTAAGGGAGTGGCAGTTGTGGCTATAAAGTTAGCACATCTAGGGGCGGGAGGAATTTGGGGGCAGGGTGGGGCGTGGAGTGAGCCCGAGTGGAGTGAGGGCGAGTGTAGCAGGACTAATGCAAAGAAACCAGCTAGCAGTGGGGAACTATCAATACATTAAGTACAATGAGGCTTTTTTATTTGTTTGTTTTAAATACTTTCTTACCTATCTTTTTGCCTTCAGTATACAATTTTTACATAGTATACTGTTAGTAATCACTTTTTGCAGCCTTTTCTCACATTAAGCTTTCTTCTGCCAGTTGTCTGCTATTTTGTACAGAGCTCAAGAGTTTAAAGCCCTGCTTCAGGTTTATGCTATGTAATTTCTAGTTTTATATGTTTTATGCAGGGAGCTCAACTGTTTTTCCTTAGTTAGTATGATTTAGCTCAGTTTCTGAGTGCTAAAATCTAAGGCAGACAGCTGGGCTACAGAGCCTACAGTAAAAAGGAGCTTCATTCTGTGTGTCTGAATTAATTTATGCTAGTAATATACCTAGAAACATAGATATATTCACTAGGTAATCCTTAGATATAGAAGTAACCCGGTTTAGTATTTTAGGGCTGATTGTGGGGCTTTGAGGGATTACTGGTAGTGCTGTAGACCCAGTATGGCTAATCAATATAGAACATACAGACAGGATAAGATAATATTAACCTTGGCAGATCTTTTTGGAGTAGAGAGACAGTGCAGGAAAGTTTCCAGTTAGGTTTCAGCAGGGGAGGTATCCTTCTGGCGTTCAAGCTTTTCAGTGATCTAGCAGATAGAGGGGGATAAAACCTGATTATAGATACATAAGTTAGTATATGTGCTAAGTAGCAGATCCTTCAGCCGTAGAATATAGCACTGTTAAGAACATTTATTTTCTATACAGCAGAGCTGCAATAATCATAGAAAATGGCCATAACACTGTCAAAGCAACCCAGTAGTTAACACATTGTAAAGCACAATGGTAGTATTATTAAATGCAGCCATGTATTTAAGAAGTAACACAGTCTAAATAGTATAAAATAGTGTCATTTTGGTTTACAAAAAGCAGCCAATCACCAAATTAATTACATTTAAAATAGCAGTTTTAATACAGCATAGTTGCATAAAGACAACATAGCTGCAGTGATAATGCCAGTCAATCACTGCTGCTGAAAGACAGAGTCAAACCAGTGAAATAAATAAGCAGAGCAGTAGCAGTGTGGTTTAAGCAGGCATAAAACAGTGTAGCGTGTTACTTATCTAGCTTAACTAAATCACTAACTACTGTTTCTAACACCAATTCCAAATGAATTACATTTAATACAGCAGTTTTAATACAGCATAGTTGCATAAAGACAACATAGCTGCAATGGTAATGCCAGTAAATCACTGTTGCTGAAAGGCAGAGTCAAACCAGTGAAATAAACAGATAAGCACACACATATATAAATATATATATATATATATATATATATATATATATATATATATATATGGGTCTACTTCTTTTGACCTAACTTTCATTTGCCTGACACTCATTTGCCTGAGACCAAATGACTGAAATTTCATTTGCCTGACACTTCATTTGCCCGACAAGTGTTATTAGCAAGAAAATGGAATATGCCCCCTTCCCCACTGCAGTGCGACCCTGGAGTTAGAATATATAGTTGGGGGGGTGGGGGGCACAGCCCCCCAAAATGGGGGGTGTGGGGGGCGAAGCCCCCCACTTACTTTTCTGTTACTAAGCAATATTACATCAAAAGTTAACAATATCATATGAAATGAAGTGGGGGGCTTTCCCCCCCACACCCCCCGTTGTGGGGGGCTGTGCACCCCACACCCCCCTAACTATATAGTCTAACTCCAGGGTCGCACTGCAGTGGGGAAGGGGGCATATTCCATTTTCTTGCTAATAACACTTGTCGGGCAAATGAAGTGCCAGGCAAATTAAATTTCAGTCAAATGGGGTCAGGTAAATGAGTGTCAGGCAAATGAAAGTTAGGTCAAAAGAAGTAGACCCATATATATATATATATATATATATATATATATATATATATATATATAGCCACGTATATATATAGAGAGAGAGCCACTAAAATCATTAAAATAATGAACCCTTCTCAGTACACTACATTACTCATGATGTACAATTTCTATGACTGCACACTTTGAAACTACTGAAAATAAGTTACAGAAAGGCATTGGGTACTTGACCCCTGTTCCCTCCCTCATGTAAGGGCTTATATCCCATACATTGTTGCTATTTCATATGCACCAGATTGTTAGAGATTATGAATATAAGGCTGAACATAATTCTGTTGTAAATATGCTGAAAGATAAAGCATAGAATAAAAAGTTTGCTTGAATATATGTATAGAGTTTAGCAATGTAAAATGGGTATTCATACTATATGTATAACAGACAGGCTTCCCTTCATAGCATCAGAAAAAGCCTAACAAAGCAATATTGGAAAGCAAGTATTACATGATTTTCTCATGTTTGCAGAACAAATATCTATTAACAGATATCCTTTTTTATAAACTCAGCAATACTGGATGTTTTTTCAATAGGAACAGAACAGATGTTTCCTTTTATACTTCTGTTATTCTGATTGTATGCATTTGTGCATTTTCACATTAGCAGAACTGCTGACAGGACAATAGAACAGACATTATGCGATTTCCCACAGAAGGACAAAAAAGATACCAAGAGGAAATAAAATCTATGTGCATGACTAGCACTCTATATAACAATGGCAGTAATTCAGTTATGTGAGAGAGGGACAGAGAGAGAGGTATTTTGTAGAAGTCATCATTCATATCTATAATAAAGGAAAACTTTGTAAATATATGCTACAATCTGACAGAAAAAGTATGTGTCATTTATTATAAAAATAATTTATCTGTAACTGTGCTTATAGCTGCAAAATATATTTCTTTATCAGTGTGCAATTTGAAAGACTTGGTGCTTTAAACAGATTACAGATGGAGTCATGCAAAGCTGTGTGTCTCTGATTCAGCAGTAAACAGCCAGCAAGACTGTGTGTAAGAAGACTTTGGATCCAGCACAACATAGAAGCAGAGCGCAAATTAAAATACATTTTTCAATGGTGACCCTGATGTGATTTGAACACGCAACCTTTGTACTTCAGATTTCTACAGTTTTCTACAGTTTTCTAACGTTTGCAGCAATAATACAGTTTATTAGACATCTAAATCCGGAGTGAGACTGCAGTGCAGGAAGGTGAGCAGTGCCATAAATTCTCCAAAAACGGTACAATACAATGTTGTAAGACTGAAACAGCCAGTTTTGCTGTACCAACTTCACAAGTGACTACAGAGACTTTTCAACCATCTACAGTAAAGCAGCATGGCCATCTGCCTCTCTGTTGACTGGTAAGAAATTTTTTCTGTGTTACATACAGTATGATTGCCATAGAGGTAATAATAATAACAGAATGAAATGTATATACTGCATATTAGCAAATGTAAAACCTTATTAGGGCAAGTTAATAATAAGGCATTATGCAAATAGATTGCAAGTTAGTAGTAAGGCATTATTGCAAATTAATTACAATATTTGACTGGTATCTGAAACAAAACATGTCTGGTATAAAAATGTTTATTGTGTGTACAATGTCATAAAATACAGTGCATGCCACTATTCAAAGGTTAGACTATACAGAAAAAAATTTTAATGGCAAAGAACCAAGAAAAGTTGATATGCTGACATTTTATTCAAATGTTAGACAGTTATGTTCTGTCACCAGATGTAAAAGGTTTATTACAGAATTGCAACAACAGTCAAATCAGTTACTGACAGAACCTCTAGTACATTTTGTTACAAAAGAATGTAATAAACCTATGAAAGACAGGCACAGTGAGTTCAGGAAGCTTAGACAAGTTATACATACATTTTTTTCAAAAGTGCTTAGGAGTTTCAGATACAGCAGAACAGGCTCATGAGACATATCAGGCAGACTATGAGGAAACTCTTGATCAGCAGTTGCAGGATAAAGAAAATAAATTAGCTAAACTGACAGAGAATGACTTCCTCTATATAACAGCTGAGCTTAAAAAGAACAGGAAACTACAGCTAATGTGTACAAAAGAAATATATTTTATAATATGTTTATGTTTTGAAAATGGTTAAGCATACATGTTAAGATCTGATGTATTACTTTCATTCAGTTAAAGCAATACATTTATCAGTAGTACAGTAAAATAGACCATGTAACTGTTATTCTAATAGCATAGTCATAGTCAAAAGGTACACAACAGTTTTATTGTATAAGAATCAATTTAAAATAGTTAATAACAGTAAAGATTTAAAGTCACAAGACTGACATGCATGTATTTTCTTTTTATTTGAAGTACTATGCACAAGAATAAAAGGCAGACAACAGCAAATATAAATAATGTAAATATAAACGTGTTAGTTAAGCTAATATCTATTTTGTTTTTTACACTTTTTTATAATTGTATAGTAACACCACACCAAACAGTTAAAGTTCTGAATTAAAAAAATAAATAAATAAATCACAGATGGTATTAGTCAAACAGTTTTTGCAAAATTAATGGCAGGGCAGTTAAATAAATAAATAAAAAATACTGAAATCCATGTAAGCTAATTGTAAAATAATGTCTATTTATGTAGTATAAATGCATAGTTATGCAAATCACAAATAATTATTAACTGAAATGTGAGCTCAGACCTTCCAAGACTAGATGAATAGTTACAGGAAATGTTGGAAAGATAAGATAAACAAGACTGATTGCCAGACAAGTAGCTTGATTTTTTTAAAGCATTATTGTTATTAAAACATAATTGTTAAAATGTTTACAGGCAACCCTATTTGGTAATTGTAATAAAATGTCACAATTGTGCATAGATGTCACTGATAATCTGTTTGCAAGTAAGTGTTAAAAGAAAAAAAAACTCAGTTACATCAAGTACAGCCAGCAGATGGCTATAGTATACATACAGTTTAAATCAATTGTGCAGGAGGGTATAAATACCTACTAGTGGTAATAAACAGCAAAATCTTTATAAAAAAATGATCAAATCAGACAAAAGTCCATAGTTTATTAATAACCTAATAAAGCAAATGTATAACCAAAGTGTTGGACTGACATACATTCTATTCTCACAGCATAAAGTAGATAAACAATACTGCAATGCTGCAGGGGGAGGGGTACTTTCTCAGTTTTACATTGACTGTATAAGCAGTACTGCACAAGGGTCTGAAATAGAGCTACAGGAAGAAATAATATTTAATTCCTTCTTAACGGTACTCTTTTGGGGGGTGACGGGTATTGGTGCATGGGAAACACTGGTAGACAAGTTGAATCTGAAAGTCCAAGATATTTTATGCTAGTTATTATTGTATTGTTTGGTATTGGATTGTATTTACAACCTGCTAAACTGTAAATCTATACACAAGATCATTTAAAATCGCTTTATTACAGCTATAAAAGAGAGAGTAAAGATATGCAAAAAATTGAACAAGACTGGTCACTATTTTTAATATGTTTTTGGTGAAACAGTGATGGTATAAAAAAGCATGAATAGCAAACAGTCTGTGTAAATACATACTGTACAGGATACATTGTAATAAGTTCAAAAATAATTTATCAAGTTGTAATATTATCACTCATTTCAAGTTGCAGTTTTATCATTGGTTGTTGGACCATCATTTTATCTGTACTAGTATTGGTTACCCCAGCTAGAAAAAAATATATTAAACTATTGTATTCATACAGCTAATGGACTAATATGTAAACAGCATTTTTCAGAGTATATTTTACTGTCAATTAAAGTTTATGGGCAGTTCAAAAATATAACCACAATGTGATGGTTAAAATGACACTGAAACTGTATATTTTCATCAGTGTATAAATGCCTGCAGTAGCACATGGTACTTGTCTCTTATAGTTAATTCAACAGTTGCAAAGAGTAACTGGAACAGTTCTAAGTCATAAAGTAAATTCTGTGATTGCAAAAGAATAAATTAATCAAGTTAAAAAATAAAACTAAAGCAGACACAGCTCATAACTGATAACATATTTTCACAGAATGGTCTGCAAAAGAAAAAGTTATTAGATGCATTCAGTTTTGGTAGTTGTTGTGTCTTTTGGCTTTTCCTGGTTAGGGGTCGCCACAGCGGAACTCCGGTCTGCTAATGATTGGCAGTTGATTTTTACATGCTGAGTTGCCAGCCCTAATGCACAACCTTCAACGAAGGTACGCCCATTCACGCATGTCTCCAGGCAGAAGACGGTCTAGCTGAGAGTCGAACCGGTCAGCGTCTTACTGTGAGGCGACAACGCTACCGCAGCACCACCACCGCGGATTTACATTCAGTTTTGGTAGTAATACTTTTATATCATTGTATTAACTATGTAAAATTGCATTTTGACTTGTGTATCAAAAATGACTAAATATTTTATTTCCTAATGTGTTTTGTAATAATAAAAAAAAATATCAGTATAAAGTTTTTTGAGTATGTTTAAAAAAGATGGAATTGTTAGAGATTATGAATATAAGGCTGAACATAATTCTGTTGTAAATATGCTGAAAGATAAAGCATAGAATAAAAAGTTTGCTTGAATATATGTATAGAGTTTAGCAATGTAAAATGAGCATTCATACTATATGTATAACAGACAGGCTTCTCTTCATAGCATCAGAAAAAGCCTAACAAAGCAATATTGGAAAGCAAGTATTCCATGATTTTCTTATGTTTGCAGAACAAATGCCTATTAACAGACATCCTTTTTTTATAAACTCAGCAATATGTGATGTTTTTTCAATAGGAACAGAACAGATGTTTCCTTTCATACTTCTGTTATTCTGATTGCATGCATTTGTGCATTTTCACATCAGCAGAACTGCTGACACAGTATGTCAGTATAGAACACACATTATGTGACTTCCCACAGAAGGCCAAAAAAGATACCAAGAGGAAATAACAAAATCTATGTGCATGACTAGCACTCTATATAACAATGGTAGTAATTCAGTTATGTGAGAAAGGGACAGAGAGAGGTATTTTGTAGAAGTCATCATTCATATCTGTAATGAAGGAAAACTTTGTAAATATATGTTACAATCTGACAGAAAGAGTACGTGTCATTTGTTATAAAAATAAGTTATCTGTAACTGTGCTTATAGCTGAAATATATATGTCTTTATCAGTGTGCAATTTGAAAGGCTTGGTGCTTTAAGCAGACTACAGATAGAGTCATGCAAAGCTGGGTGTCTCTGATTCAGCAGTAAACAGCCAGCAAGACTGTGTGTCTTAAGAAGACTTTGGATCCAGAACAACATAGAAGCAGAGCGCAAATTAAAATAAATTTTTCACAGATGAAAGTTCATAGAATCATGCAGGAAGGAAAACATTCTAAACTCTATAAATAACACTGATTCCTTCACTGATCATCATGCCATCTCATTGAATGTGTTGTGGTCAATAACTCACTGAGCTTCTTTGTTTTCTTTACTTTGAATCCTTACCACATACTTCTGTTCTTCATTTTCTTCTGCCTACTTTTCTGCTACTCCACTTTTGCTTTCATTTACTTTCTCTGCATATGTTTTCTTTTCCATCTCACCAGTATTTTTCACTATTGTCTCTGCATCCTCCCTTTGTATTTGCTCCATAATGTCTCCCCAGGAAACATCTTCATTGTTTTTCTCACTCTGTACCACCATCCCACAACTGTCCTGACTGGAAGGTTATAATTATAAATCCATCATTTGCTGACTCATCTCCATCAAACAGGTTTCTTTAAAACATTTCCTCAGAATCCAGCACACATTCTCCAGTCTCAATATATGCTTTCTCCTTCATTTCTTTCACTACTCCATCATCTCCTTCTCTCTTCATCTGCCTCCTTGTTTCTCCAGGCCACTTCTGTGCCTGGAATGGAAACAGGAAGTGCCCCTGCAACATTGTTCTCACTCACAACAATAGGGTTTTTTATTGATATATACATAACATATTATTTACATATTTACATTATTTACATCTATTTACAAATCTCCATACATTATAAACTTTATTTTAAGCATTCTGCCCACTCTTTTATCTACAACCAAAATATATTTTCTCCAGAATCTTTGTCAGAATCCATTTCCATTGTATTTAATTGCATTTAGTTTCTTGTTCTATATAGTCCATGAAACATTAAATATTACTCTGTCCATTTTCTTATTTCTTCCTGTTTTCATGCACCATAATAACCAAATTCTAGTATGTCTATATTTATTTGCTCAGATTTTAACAAACTTTTCACCCTATTATGCTTGCATATTTATTTCCACGAATAATTAAGTCTTCACATTTCAAAAACACATGCTCAGTACTCTGAATCTCTTCACATTTATTACATATTCTACTTGCTTTTTCTTCTATGGCATATTTGCCTTAACAACCTCCATTAAAAATCATTGCATTCTTTAATCTTTTTATAGTTATTATATCTCATCATTATGGCTTTTTTCTTATCTATTTCTAAATCCCTCCATGGATCAATGCAATAAAATGCTTTTATAACATTTAAGTACCATTCCTTTTTATTTTTCTCATATATTTTTTTTTTCTTTTCCGTAACACAACTTTGTTTTGGTGTTCTTTCATTTCTCCATTCACAATGCTTTTACTTCTTTTTTTAACTTGCATTCCTTCTCATAATTCTTTGCATTTATAATATAGTATAATTTCTATCAAGTTTATATTTTCTTTCATAATTCCTTTCATTATCTTATATAAAATTAAAGATGCTGCATGTACTGTTGGGTTTATTAAACCCAAGCCTCATTGCTCTTCTTTCATATATAGAATCACTCATTTTACTAGATCCATTCCAGAGTGCCATATAAAAGAAAATATAAGCATCATTAGTTCCTTTTCATATTTAATAAGAATCATATAGATGTTAACAACATAAGCATTTTTTCTATTACAATGGCATTCGACAAGTGTACTTTTTTTCTATATGAAAATCTATATGATTTTCATAAAAATAGTCATATCCTTTACTTCTTTGAGTAAATTATCCCATTGTTGTTGTCTGTATTCATTCCTTCCAAATATTATTCCTAATAAAGCTATATATTTTTCATTGAACTCAATACCTCCTATCATACCTTCAAAACCAAATCCTTTACTTTTCTCTTTATTTATACTTAAAATGTTTTTTTTTTAATTTATACTTACTTTTCCATTTGCTTCTTCCATCAATACTTTACTTTTAACAATTAATACAGTATCATCCACATAATTATATATTCATACTGCGGTGGTGGTGTTGCGGTAGCATTGTCGCCTCACAGTATGACATTGTCCTGTTCGATTCTCAGCTAGAGGATCTTCTCTGTGGAGACATGTGTGAATGGGCATACCTTCGTTGAAGGTTGTGCGTCAGAGCTGGCAACTCGACATGTAAAAATCTACTGCCAATCATTAGCGGACCGGAGTTACGCTGTGGCGACCCCTAACTGGGAAAAGCCGAAAGATGCAACAACATTGGCAATTGAACTTCCTTCATCATTTTGTATCCACCGCTACTTGACATTTTATTAATTTCCTTTACTATCACATTCATAACTAATGAGAAAATTACACTACTAGCTGGGCAGCCTTGCTTTATTCCACATTCTATTTTTATTTCTTCTCAAATCCAACCATTTACATTTAGTTTCACATAGTTCCTTTCATAACAGATTTTATTTCTTGTAATATTTTTTTGCTTGCATTAGATGCCTGAAAAATTACCCATAAGGATTTATACTGGATATTATCATAGATTTAACTTACATCCCCTATCATAACCTTTGCTTCTGCATTTTTATTTGTGATATCATAGTTTCATAGGTTCATAGATGTTTACTAGGCTAATGACCACAAGGGCCTTTTTAAGCCTAGCCATGCATCCCAAATCTCTGACAAGTTCAGATACCCTTGATATGTGTAAGCAAGGTCTTGGTTGATGAAACATTTACAAGCTAGGGCCTGGGAAATGAGCCATTTACGGGTTGGCTGTGTCCATTAGAGACATAGTTGCCAAACCAAGAATGAATTTACTGTTCCCCATCCAATTGTCCAAGTTGCATTTGAATTGGGTTAGGGAGGAACTCTGCTTCACATGGATGGGAATCAATTATTTCTCTTATTACCCAAAATAACTCTTGACTTCCTTTTCCTTTAATTCTGAATACATTTTTGTCATATATTCTATCCATTTTTGTAACCTTTTTGTTATTATTCTCATACAAATTTAAATATATATATAATTCCTGTACATATCTCTTTCTCTTTAATTCCAGTTTCTAACCATTCATTTATAACTTGTATAAAAATAATTTTTTGCCACTCCATCATTTCGGTATAATACCATATTCAATTCTGTCCAGTCCTGTTGCAGAATTCATGTTAATATTGTTTAGAATTTCATTAAATTCTTTCATAGTTATTTTTGTTCTAAATACTCATTATCTGTGTTATTTAATTTTTCACCTTTATAAATGTGTTCTGTGTTTTCTTCTCTTTTAACAAATAATTCCAATACATATGCTTTAATTATTTCGTATATTCCTTCTTGCTGTCTTATTTGTTTACCTTCCTTATTTTTTAATTCTCTTATTATTTTTCTTCTTTTATTATTTTACTCAAATATGGTGCTACCTTTTCTTTCTTTCCTTGTAAACAATATTTTCTTTATATAACAAGCTGTTGATTTTAATTTGATTCATTTTATATATTTCTTTCTTTTTCTCAAAAGGAATTCTTCTTCTCTAATATGTCTCTGAATGTTTCTTGACTTAATATCTTATATCTCTTTAAAATTAAGCCACCAAACAGTCCAGTTCTCATAAAACACCTCTCATATTAATATGATTTTTTCATAATTCCATAAGTTCTTTTTTCTTCTAAATCTAATTCCTTTTCATTAATTATCTTTATTCCTTTTCCTATTCTTATATAGTATTCATTTTCCTGTACTTTAACCCATATAGCCACATGATCTGAAAATCCAGCATACTTAATTCCCTTTTTTAACTTTTAAACTATGAGATATTAAAAAATAATCAATTTCTGTCCTATTTTCATTCCTTTTGTAGGTCCAGTGGTTATTCTACCATGCACTTAATTTTCCACTTCTCATAATTTCTTTAACCATTTTAATATAACAGTTGCTCTTATTTTTTCTTAAATTGCAGTTAAAATCACCCACCACTATAATGTCCATTCTTACGCAAACATATTCCAGAATATTTTTATACATAATTTCTCTCATTTTTTTGTTAATTATACATATAAAGCTATAATTCTATAAAAATATTTTTCCATCTCAAGTCTATTACCATAATTCATGCTAGTTCCACTATGGATACATCTAATATTTTAATGCTTTCTTGACATAATATACATATGCCTCAGCATGTTTCTTTCTCCATGTTCTAAACTACTGCACCATTCCAAAGATTTCAGTTTGTGTTTTCTTCCTCTGTTAATAATCTGATATCTTCTAAAACAATAATATGTGGATCTACTGCAGCACTCCATTGTAATATACCTCTTCTCCTCTTAATATTTTTCATACTGTTCACATTTAAAGCTAATATTTTCAGCTTTTTAAAACAGTTAGTATAATAAAATGTGTATCCCTTTCCTTTCTTATTTTCTCTAAGCATTATATTTTTGAATTGTATTTTCATTTTTTTAACTCTTTTTTCCCTATTGAATTATTTTTTATTTTTACTGTATGTCAGTCAGCTTCTTTCTCACTTGTCTTCTGTTTCTTTTTCCTTCATATATAATGTCTTTATCAGTCACATCTTTTCATAGGTTCATAGGCTAGTACTAAGCTAACTGCCCTTGGTGAGCCATTGTAAGCCTAGCCAAGTATCCTTTATGAGACTCAAATCCTGCACTTTGTGTTTGTAAGGCAAACACCTTAACCATTAGGCCACCCTCTCAACCCTCCCAAACTTTTTGTATGTTTACTTGTATAACACATTCTACTATCTCTTTTTCCTGTATAACTTTATTTTCATTTTCATGCACATTTGTTTCCCATTCTAGCCATGGATGACCAGTATTGCGACATTTTTTGCACTTTAAATCACATTTTTTGCATTATGCCCAGTTTTACCATATAAATATCTTTTTTATCACATTCATTGATTAAATGATAATTGTTTTCACAAAAATAACAAGTCTTTGGTTGACCCGTGTATTGCACAAAATCCCTATTAACATGAATATTAATAATACAAGATACATGCATAACATTATCATTTCCATTTTCAGTATTACTCCACATTTCCATCCCCCAGTCCATAGTCCTCTTCAATCATATATTTTGGTAGTGTCCATCCCCTGGATTTACTCTTGCTCCATGCAGGACTAGCTTAGTCCTGCACAGAGGTGGCCGTTTAGGAGCAGGACGGCAGCACACCATGCATAATAATGAGGTGCACTGCCTGAGCTCCTAGGCTTACACAAAGTGTGTAAGAGTGCAGGGGGTGTGTCTGAGAGCAGAGCTCTCAGAATAAACATGCCCCTGCAAATGAAGAACAGCAGAAAGGGGTATGAAAAGAGTGAGACTGCTCACAGGTAACCGCATATCCCCACCAACAGTCCCCCTGTGTACAACAGCAACAGAAAATATAAATAAAATGAAGAAACCCTTTTATTTTTTTTTAAATCTGATTTAAGCTAACTGTAGGTGTGCGGGTGTGCCCATCGCTTAGATATGGTTCATGTAGCTTAAATGGCTGAAGAGAATAACAAGGAAGAAATATGCAAATGAAACAGCATAGCAATAGTGTAGTGGGCAGAGCATTCACCTTATAAGCAGGTATTCCCGGTTCGAGTCCCACTGTATACTTCATTTTCTATGGCAAAGCACATTATGATCAATAACTATTTTGCAAAACCCACTAAGTAACATATTGTTATAAACTGGAGTACTGCAGTAAATGCACATGTGAGGTGTCAGTGTCATAATGAATAAGGCACTAGTAAGCAAGTTTAAGCACAAATAAGAAGTAGTAAACATATTTAAGCACCAGTAAGTGGGCTTAAACCCATTTGCAAGGCGGTAAGTAATGCCTACACTAGCTAAGCAATTCTAAAGCTAACTCTCTGTAAGCAGATGTAATGGCAGGTTAGCAGTACTCACCGTCACGCAAACCTGCTTGCAACTGCTCAAAAGTGCCTTAATCACTCTGTATCCAATGGCCCTTGTTCTACCCATCAAAAAAAGAAGCAACCATGCAGGTCTCAAACCCTGGAGCCTATACACCATAGTCACAGTAGTTAACCACCAAGCCATTACAGAAGCACAGAAGACTGAGGTATCAGCAAACAAGTCCTCACCATAGTATAAGCAAACTGAACCTGTGAAAGGAATCAGTATACAGTCATATGTTCCATAACCCACTACATAACATAAATATGTGAACTGGAGTACAGCAGTAATCCTAGAAGTGAGATGCAATTGTAATAGAGTGTTGAAGTCTCCAATAAAACACAAGGACCCCACAGAGTGTACGTACACATTAATCGTGGATACCAGGCAGATATATAAGGTGCAATGAATAAGAAATCAATGCCCAAAAGGAAATATAATGCAAAGTCTAATGTAAGCAATGCTAAGCATTGCAAAGACCAGCTTAGGAGGTGTAAGCAATGTGTAGACCAGCTAACTCATTGTGCTCAGTGGTATACCCCTTTAAACAATGCCAACCCTAGGTAAGCAGGTTTGCCCATAGCACAGTCTTTTCAAAATGGCCAATCACGGAAGAGTGCGGGAAATCGCCCCTACTTAAACCCAAGAGGTGGGACTACATCTCATAACTGGTTGTAGCTTCCCCTTGTAGGCACTATGGCAGTAAGGGGAGAAGGTGTGTGCTTCCAGGCACAGCACTGGTGCATCCAGGAGTCCAAGGTCATGGCAGGACTCCTAGTTAAAGATCATGCTTAGAGACTGCTGCAGGGCCAGTACAAGGGCTCCCAATATAAGGAGGAGGCCTGGGACCATCTCAACCATGACCTCACCAGTGCCACTGGCATACTCTGAATGGGTGAGCAGGTCAGGCACCACTATGCTGACTTGAAGCGGCATAAGGGGGACCTCTTGGAGGAGTGGTTCCAAGAGCTTAGAGTGTCAGGGGATGTTCCAGATGTTTGTAAGTATCACCCCAGTATGTGTGCAATAATTGTCAGCTCAGGTATATCATGGATAGGTATGGTAAAAATTCCTCTTATGTTCCCCACAGCTGCAATGGAGTGGGCTGCGGACCATGAGGCCCACATCAGTTGCCTGGCAAGGTTGCTATGTGAGGCAGGTCAATAATACTCATGCATTTACTGTCATAGGAAATAAAATTAAAAGTAGTAGTAAATTAATTGCTAGTATAAAACCTGTGTTGTTTAAGGCAAGTACTGCATACACTAGAGAATATGGCAGTAAGAGTCTCATATTGTTTGTAAGTCAATAAAAGTGTAATAGCCTGACAAAACAGGTCTAACTGCTGGACTGCATGTGTATATCCTGGAATCATATGGTAATGTAGTTATGCAATTATGTAATAGTACTGTAGTATTAAGCACTGTTACCCACACTGTGCACCATAAATTGAATGTGTAGGAATGCCTGTATATGACAAGTATAATCCCCAGAGGCCATGTAGTACAACTGAGAGACACATAGACAGTAAACATGAAAAATGCAGACAACAAAAATTGAATATCGCATGCAACTGAGATGTGAACTGTTGTTTTTTTTAGCACACACAGCCATGGTTTGAATCCTGCCAGTGGTAGTAGTCTGCATACAGAATCATACCCCACAACTGTACAGATATGTCTAGAATGGCTAGTAAAGTGGCCCATACCCAGATGTATAGGCAGCAAACAGGAAATACAACTGATTGACACACAGCTATGAGAACAAATCTGGCACACTAGCAACTCCCAAATACCTTATGTGACTAAGAAGCTACATATGTCCCATTTACACCCCAACTTATCAAGCTGTGGTCAGAGTGTGTGCAGTAACAGAGTGAGATGTATGTGCATAATTGTAATGTGGGCTCTGGTACTGTGTGTGGGAACATTCGGGTAGTGCTAATAAACATTCCTCCCACAGGACTGTGAGATACCAACAATGTGCCCAGAAATACAAGAATGATATGCAGTTGATCTGAATAATGAGGTATTACACATCACTGTCACCCACACTGTCCAACAACATATAACTGTCTAGGAAATCTGTATATGAGTGTTGTAATACAAGGTCAGAATGCAAAAGTACAGGGGATTAATAAGACAGAAAGCAGATAGGAGATATACAGCAATAGCTATATAGCAGACACAACTGTGATGGACAGTGTTTAAGTTGTAGCAGACACAGCCATGGTCTGAATCCTGGGAGTGAAATTAGGCTGCATACAGATGCATGCCCCACAACTGTACGGATGAGGCCATAATGTCCAGTATATGTTCCCAAATCTGATGCCTGTCCCATTGTCCCCCTGGTAAGTCTGTGGGATGATTCCAGATATTTAGCCAGCAAACAGGGAATACAAGTGATTGTCAAACATCATGAGAACACACCTGTCACTGTAGCAACCCCCAAAACTGTTGGGGGAGTAATATTTCAAGTATGTCCTATCTACACTCCCATGCTGTCAATCTGTGACCAGAGTGTGTACAGTAACAGAGTGAGATGTATGTGCATAATACTAATGTGTAATCTGGAACTTTGTGTGGCAACAGACAAGTAGTGCTAACAAACATTGCTGTCACAGGTACGTTGGATACGAACACTGTGCTGAGAAATACAGATCATTATAACCTGTACTGGTACTGTTCATTCTGGTATTGTAGGGGCTTTTGAGTGTTGCAGTTTCTCTGAATAATAAAGTGTCACTGGTCACTGTCACCCACATTGTGCTACATAATATAACTGTGTAGGAAAGCATGTATATGTGTGTGCCAGGTCACTAAAGGTGGAAGAGGGCAATATTCTAGATATGTCCAGGCACACCAGCATGTGGTCAACACATGGCCAAAGTCTGTACAGAAAGAGTTAGATAGCATAGTGCAAAACATCAAACCGGAATCCGGGAGTATGAGTACAAACAGTTAGTTAGTGTTAACAAACATTCCCTCCACTGGTATACCTGGTAAGAGGTGTATACTGCAGGTAAAACCGGTTCATGTGTAATGATGATGACAGCCATATCATTGTGCAAACTAAGGCTATAGGGTAGTGTAGTAAGACTTGTAAGTGACAGATAACAGCAATGACTAGGAAAGTAATGTGGACTACATGAATATACTAGTTGTTAATTGACATCTCCCCCCCCACCATATCTCCAACAATAATCAACATACCCACCCCAGTTGGTATGTATTGACTCTGATAATGTCCAATTGTTTGATAAATATTTTCATGGTTGCCATGCATGTGCTATATTGAATTATTCCAACATTGGTGGCATGGTGCCATCAATATACCTGCATGCTGTACTTATTACCACTGTGGTCCCATATATGCACGTGTTCTGTTTGCTATGCAACTGTTCCTTATCTGGTGTCTGGGTTAATGGGAATATCTATGCATGCTGTTATACCTAACCCTGGAATGTGTTGACTATTTATAACCCAAATATGATGATGAAATATAAACACTATAGTATGCTTGGGAAGGCTGGTCCCAGTGGACCCACCTGTCCCACTTCAGCTGGCCATGGCACCAGGCAGCAGCATGTCTGGGACACAACCCCAGACCTCCCTGTCCATTGGTCCTGCACCACCTTCAGGTGGAACCGCCTCAGGGGATGGAGCTCATCCCCCCTCGGGAGTGGGCGCAGACAGGCACCTGTCACCCATCACCAGGTTGGGGTCGTGGTGAGTAGAGAGAACAACCAGCAGTTTGGAGATCTCCTATGCCAGATGGAGGGTCACATGTCATGATTAGAGAGTCAGCCTAGCTCTGTGACTCAGCCCCGAGAACAGCCACCTTCGGGACTGTGAAGGTGCACTGGTGATTGCCCATGGATGGGGACCTCAGTCCCACTGTTACCACTATGGGGCTTGTGGGCTTCCGATATCCCAACACCCCTCCCCATCAAGGTGTTGACCTCCACATGTGTCATACTCTGCCCCTGTATGTGCCTTGTTTGTCTTGTCTGTTAACCTACCCAACCTACCTCCCGAAATATACCTATTACCCCTCACCAACATCTCACTCTCACCTGAAAAAAAAGGGCAATCTGTTCCCACAAAAAAATCTTGCCCCATACATAGCTGTCCATTTCGCACACATGTCCACTGGACACATGTAATCTGGTCTAACTGGCATCACAACTTATTATTGTTGTCCTCACCCCTGTCCCAGGGGTTTGAGTGTCCAAATCTACCACTAAACTCAGTGTATATGCACAGCTGTTGCGGTAGAAGAAATGGGCAGCTATGGACCTTCTCCTGCACATCCCTGGCTATTTTTCCTGCTGTCTTTCCCTCTTTGTGAGCCCTTTTTCACCACTTTCCTATCAACCCCTTTTTCTTTTCTTTTAAAGAAATTAGTGCTGGGGTAAATGAGAGTAAGCACTTTTAAGCAGCAGTAAATGGGTTTAAGCCTGTTAGCACTGGGGTAAGCAATGCCTACACAAGTTAAGCAATTCAGAAGCTAACAGAGTATAAGAAACTGTAACCGGAAGTTAGCAGTGCTTACCTCCGTGCAAACCCATGCAAACCCGCTTACAACTGCTTTAAAATGCCTTAATCACTCTGTATCCAATGGCCCATGTTGTGCCCAGCAACAAAATAAACAGACTCTGCAAGGTTTGAATCCAGGACCCTGCACACCATAGACAATGTGATTTACAACTAAGCCATTCCAGATATACATACCTCTGATGTTTTCAAAAAGATATCATCCAGCCCAGGCATGCAACAGTAAAGAGAATGTATTCCAACATTTAGATATATGTGTGTGTAAATCTATTAATATCTAAACAGATACAACATATCTATATATCAATATAAATATATATATATATATATATATATATATATATATATATATATATATATAAAGAAATATATATGAAATATATACATGCAAATGCCTACATTGACACATATATATGTCTACACCTATATGTCTACATATACACAGCAAGTTACATTTATGTAAGCAGATATATATCTATGTAGGTATATACGGACATAGTTATATATATGTAAGCAGACATATATATATATATATATATATATATATATATATATATATATATATATAGGTATATATGGCCATACATCTGTAGATAGCAATGGTAGATTAACTAAAACTTATATGTCCACGTGCACCGTTAATGGGGTTGAAAGGCCCTAAACAATATACGTCTTGGACGAATAGGTATGCTCCCCCACAGCCAAACACATCCACCCTGCAATACACTACCAAGTGTTGCAGATCCCATAACCAGGACCTGACACAAAATGGGCACAAGATGTTAACAGTACTACATCCCACCTGTATGATGTCAGGCTGGTATTGGTACCATATCATGCAGCACAGTCTGGCTCCCATAGGAAATCTAAAATGTGGAAGCTATCCACATCCCCAGGATACATATACACAGACACATATATGCAGATACAGATATGCACATATATATAAATATATATATATATATATATATATACATACACACATACACACAGAGATATGTACAGTAAGATACATATGTAGAAGTGCACACAATATGGAATAGCCACTATGCCTACAGTTAACAACTTAACAACTGGACACTGTATGGGCCACCCATACAAATGACAATTGTTGCCTCAACATATACCCACAGAGAGGTCATAGGATAAAATAAAAGTAAATATCCTCTCAAAGCACAAAACTGTCAGTGAAAAGTGAAAAGCAACAAAAGTAAGAGCACTGACAGTACCACATCCCCCTCTAGACTCAATAATACAGGGCCATATACCACTGTTACACACACTGGCCTCTGGAGTGCATAAGGGCACATATGTATTGTGTAGGTGAAGCCCACACATATATGGCCCCTGCCCCACTGTATGTGTGTGAGTTACAACAGCAGTGGACTGATGGCAGCAATGGCAGCATGATATACTCACAGCCCACTACAGAACAACCCCTGACAGCATGTCATATGTTCAAACCTTGGTATGTAGGTGAAGGACAGAGGCTGGAAAACAGGCCCATATGTGGAAAACTGTTGCCATACACTAAGCAAGCCACTGGTATTACAGGATAGTCTGCACCATACCCTTAGTCAGGGAATTGAGGTTATAAACATAAATGGATGTAGCCATGTACTGATAGCACTCAACACACACACTGCCAGTGAAATATCTGACAGTGGACCTGTGTGGTAGACAGACAAAACATGATAGGCACACCACTGGCCACCAAGAGGATAGGTCCACAGGTGAGAGCTATGCAGGCAGACTGCATTCTAAATTAAACTAGTATGTACACACACACCCTGTAACACCAGAATTATACAAAGCATAACACAACTCTACTCACACTCTGTCTGTAGTTCTGGAACCTCTTAGAAATATGTAGATGGCCTGAGTGTGCCGATTATCCTGTAAGAGGTATTGCTACCTGCTGTTTGTAACACTGATGCCCTCACACAGGAAGGATGTCCATCACACAGGAAAGGTAAAGGGACCATGCCCATGTGATGCAGGGATTTATACCAGATGGTTGCCATGACAGTGGTAATCGGAAGTACTACACAGCAAGCTGCATGCAGTTAGCAAGTGGAGGACACTGATTGGTGCAGAGGCCATCATCTGATCATGTGCATCACCTACTAATGCCAGGCTGCAATCTATTCAAAGCAGCTCAATCAATTTACTGGAGAGAGAGAGAGAGAGAGAGAGAGAGAGAGAGAAAAGAAAGACAAATCTCTGCAAAATTAAAGCCTACATCAAAGGAATTTAGCCAGCTGTCATTCAACAAGACATCATTCCCACAACAGGTATGTGAAGTAATATATATATATATATATATATATATATATACATGTAATAGAATGTAGTACCTGGTCCATCATAATGGGATAGATGATGTGGAATGATGTATATGTGCCATCAGGTGTTGTGATGATGTTCAACTGAACAACTGCTATGGACAATAGTGTCTGTCCCTGTGGGTAGTGGGCCATAGCCGTCAACTGTGCAGGTCAGCACTGACAGACAAGATGTAAGCCATCATAGTGTGTGTTCTATAATGGGAAAGTATGTGCATTATGTGGCCAATAGCTGGTGGTGAAAGTAATGCCATTATGATGGACATGTGGGAGCCATGGCCCATCACTGACAGGATACTCAGGTGAATCTGTAATGTAGCATGCCGGAATGCCATAGGTGTGTAATAGGGTTATATGCAATTGCGTCCTACATACACCCCCCTAATGTCAGGCTGTGTCCATATGTGGAACCTGTCTGTGTTGTAGCAAGGAAGAACAGCACAGCTGTGCAGGAAGGTGTTGTGAGATTGTGGAGCTGATGTCTGAATGTACCCCATATATAGGTATGCATATGTGTACATATGTCACATATATAATATATAAAGATATATATGTATATCAGCATGTATGTCCAGAAATATACATATACCCATGTGTAGACATATATATGTGCACATATATACATCACATATATCTACACGCATATAGATATATACTGATACACACATGACTACATATATACAAACACAGACACAAACATATATGTATGTAAAGACATGTCTCCTATATTACTACCACAGTGATGCATGCTATGTGCGAGGCACCACCACACATAGCAATACACACAGATATCTACAGCTGGCAGTGTGTGCAACATGGATGGGTATGTCACATGTTAGTCCCTTGTTGGGACCACATTGTCCCCTTCTGTAAAGTATGCAATGGGAATATGGAGACGTATGGCAGGTACACATGTGGAGGTGGTCAGGCTTGGCAGATATAGAGGACAGTCTACAGGGGTGGTATGTGACACATGTGGTGGGTAAACACCATGGATGGTGTGTGTGGTCTGTGATGTGGATGCCCCATGGGCCCCAATATGGGCACAATGGGAACAAGCCTACTACTCACTGCTACTCACAAAAGCAGTCCACATCCTGAAGGTGCCTGGTCTGGAGGCTGAGCAGGAGGAGCATGTTGGCCCTGTGAATGTGTACTTGGGTGCCTCAGACTGATGTAGCACATCCCTCATGTGTCTGTGGAGCCCGGTATGGAACAGACCCTAGACCTGAGCACAGGGGACAGGAACATGTCTGCGTGTGCCCTGAGGGAGGAGAACAACATCCCCTGGGTGGTTCCACCTGATGGTATTGGAACAGCACATGAGGAGACCCAAGGTTGGGTATATGGGTTTGGAGAGGTGGATCTGCTGGCCAATAGAACATATACATGTTATTGTGTCACTAGTATAGAACATATGTTGGTGGTAATAGTCTACACAATCCCGGTACATGTCCAACAGCATGCATAGATATCCCCAATAACACAGACTGTCAGATATGCAGCAATCTCAGAGCAGCCATACCACTGGCATATATGTAACCATAGTAGCCCTGACAATGGCATGCAGGTGAATAGTCTGTAACAAGCCAGAAATGATAGTGTCCACACAGGGGACATGGCTGCAATCACATAGCAGAAGGTGTGGTACAATAGAATATTGTCCAACCAGTAGTTACGCTGTAGCCATACATAATGTGTTGTGTGTACAGTTTGTTGAGGCTGATATGGGGGGGGTGACTGAGATGTGTATTACGAACTGTCCTAACTTTGCCATATGAGTTGCTCAGACCTCTTTCCATCTTTATGTCTTTCAGCCAAGATGGCACATGCATGGTTGCCCACCTATTCTTATGCACAGAATGAAGTGTTGATAGCACACATGATCGAGCACTATCCAGTGCTGTTTGGCAGGCATGCACATGAGCAGCAGGAGTGGACTGCCCTGGGGAATGACCTAGTCCACAGGGTCAATGATGTCGGACTGCACAACCACAGTTATAAGCAGGTCCGGCATCATTGTACTGACCTGCTTCACAATGCCCATCGTCATGCTGCTGCAGTCCAGAGGGATCACCTCACCACAGAGGGGGCCATGCCATCCATCCCCCCCTGACACGTGTGGAGGAGCTCCTGGCTAGCCTTGTGGCACCTGCCCATCCGGGCAGCCAACAACCGCTGGACTCCTTTGTGGAGGTGGGTGTCACTCACACACTGGCCGATGAGTGTGCAGGTAAGGACACAGGGCACATCACTAGACCACTGTTCTGTAAACATCCATGTTGGTACAAGTAGATCATGCATATCTGACATGTCATAGATATATTGTATTGCTGCATTGTAGTGATAAACAGATGTCCAGATGTGGTAGTATCGTGGGAATGTATCATTGATGGATGGTATGGATGGTAATGCTGCACCCACCCTGTAGCACTGCCACAGGTGTGGCCACTGACATTGCATCTCTAACCCTCTTATGTAGGCCCCTCCGGGATACCAACAAGGCAGCAGCCTGTAGCTGGTGAGTATGTTTTATGTAGATGCTTGCCAGCAAACCGGGCATGTAATGGTGATGGTATATTCCATGAACACATCTAACACACCTAACCTGAATACATGCTGTACATGTGCATGTTTTGTTGCTGTGAAATGCATGGTCACACAGGGGTGACCATGATGGGGTATTGGAAGGGTATGTCAGACACCTGCATGATAACTAACATCCTGTCATTGTGGAATGTGTCCACAGGGAGTAACATACTGGTGGTAGACATGGCCTACAGTAGTGACATGTTCTGAACAACACCCATATACAGTGCAACACCAGTGTATATATACCTATAGGACAATGGAAACTGCTGCAGAGATGCACTATGGCATAAGGTATTACAGTAGTCCATATTATCAGCTGGGTCTAGGCTGCAACATGTGGTGTTCAGTGAATGGGGCACTGCAAAGTGACACACGTGTGTAAGGCTTACTTGTCATGCATCTGCATAAAAGCTGAAGGAAGGGGGTGTCTAGCCACATAGCAATACTGATGGCAGTGTGTGAACAACATGGGATGTGCACATGAATAGACCTTGTAATCATGCAGAATAGGGGGATATGTGTAGGGTAGACTGAACATACACTGGCAAATGCAGATGGCCCACACTGGTATACCCCTGCCAAGAGTAGTGACTGCTGTAGTACAAACAACAAGAGGTGCAATAAGCTGTCATGATAAGGGTGTGCACACAAATGCCTACATGGTGAGTATGCATTGTGGTCAGCAGCCACACACCTAACACAATCTGTAGACACTGCATGTGAAAGTACAGGACATATATCACAAATCGGGCTTGTGTACTGCTAAGCTATGCGGTGATGTGGTCTTATGACAGATCAAGGATGTGTGTGTGTAAAATCAATAAAGGTGTGTACACCCCCTATAGCCACGGTATGCTCTGATGGTTGTCAGTGTAAGAATATTGCAGTGGTCACACATAGTCTGTTGATGTTGACAGCTGTAAATCAGGCATCAGGCATTCACCAATGACAACTGTCCACATATCATCCCAGGTATGTGTTGCTGAAAAACATAGGGGCTGTGAGAAGTAAAGCTGACATAACTGACACAGTACTACACATTCCGCAATGGGTTGTACACCTGGGAGTTGTGGTGCACAGTACATGGCAGGGTGCAGAACAGGTGCACAGCAATCCTATGTAGATGGGTGCAGTAGTATCCAGGAGAAGGGGCATCACCTAGTGACACAGCAATGCATCGCACACATGTATACTGTTGCTAGCATGGATTGACTATAGCTGAACTGCATGCTGTTCTGTACCATATGTTCTGCATGTTGGCAGATGGGTAATAGGAGGACTGCCTGTACTATCATTGTGCAACCTCACCTGTATGTGTGTGTTTGTGCATCCTGGTGGTTAGTTAGTTTGCCTGCAGGGTCACTCTGGTGAAGTGGAGGGAGGTAGATACATGTAGGATGCGTATGTGCATGTGTGTGTGTGTGTGTGTGGCCATGTACGTGCATGTGTGATTGTGGGATGTTTATAAAGCTGTACCTCCCTTTGGGACCATGCAGTACATGGACATGGAATGCCACATTATACACCAGGAATACCTGTTGTGTGTAATCACAGGGCAGCAAATAGTATAATATGGTCTCTAGCATGGAACAGGCATCCAGAGGGAAGGTAGACACCAGGTACATACTTAATATCACAGTCAGCAGAGAGGTCACCTACAACCCACATGTGCAGCTCTACAGATGCATTGGGGAGGTAGTAGTCAACACCAAGGAGTGTATCCAAATATTACAGTTGTCACATGATAGACTGAAGGAGCAGCATATCTGGCATGTACTGAGCATTACATACACATGACACACCAGTGCGAGATATTATGGATACAACATAGTAGCCCACACATATAGGGGCCATGCACATCATTTCCAGGCATACAGAGGGTAAATACCAAATGACAGCAGTGAGGCCATGTAAATCCACTACACACAGGTCAAGCAGGTAAGGTAGCAGCAGGCTTGTGTCGTGGTTTCCTGTGTGGGCATTTAGAGGACTGTGATGTTAATGAGTGGTATCAATGTGTGTATATTAACAAGTGTGATGCAGGATGGGGTAACACATGGACATATATGTGGGACTGTCTGTAAAGCCATGGACAGGTAGGTATTACGGAGGTTTGTGTGTGTGTGTGTGTGTGTGTGTGTGTGTGTGTGTGTGTGTGTGTGTGTGTGTGTGTGTGTGTGTGTGTACTGTTAGGCAATGCTGTACAGGTTGTAAAGTGCATTTATTGTTTTCCCCCACAGGTGGCAAGGTGGGTCAGGGTCCTTCCTGCATGCAATCTGATGTTGGTGTCCATGCAGACACTGAAGATGATAATAATAATGTTGAGGCACAGGTGGGGTTGTCAGGTGCCAACACTGTGCCAACATTTGACATCCTCCTTTTAGGCACCCCACCTCCACACACAGTTTCAGTGCCTATACTCACCCTATCACCAGTGGCCATAGTGGAGTGACAGCTGGCATTTGGTGGCAGTGCACAGGAAAGTGTGGTAACCATGCCTACTGTGTCCGGTCGCAGCAGGCATAGCCGGATGTTTGGCAGGCCACCACATAGGCGATGTCCCACAGTGCTCATGTAGGGCCACTGGACATCATGCCCCTGGCAGAGGCGATATAGCTGGTGCCAGCAGAAGCATGTTTGAGGCTGTCATGGTGGCACAGGCACATATAGAACATTAACACAGACAGGGCCTGAGGCTAAAGAGGGCTGTTCTCACATCTTCAAATGACAATGCCAGTGAACTGGCTTGTGCTATCCATGGATTAACTGAGTTCACGGAGAGAAGGTCTGGTGAAATGATGGCCCTAATCGATTGTGCTCTGTCTGTGCTTGAACGTGTGGTGGGAGTGTGGCGATGGCAGCATGGACGTAGGCCATCAATGCCTACAGCTGATAGTCAACATGGATGTACCCGGACACCACGGGGCTCCCATAGTGGCAGTAGCAGCCCTGTTAGTGCGGGGAGTGTGCTGTAGACACCATAGCACAGCAGGTCACATGCACGTGGTCCTGGCCATTCCCAGAAGGGACCTGGTACCAGTGGACAAATGTCATCAGCAGGTGAGAGTAGCACATCAAGGCCTGTACCTGGACATGCCCACGGAACCTCTGGCAGGCACAGTCCATGTGTCTGTGGCCAGAGGCAGTGAACTGCACACCTTGCCAGGTATGGTTTGCAGAACTTTGTGCATGCATACCCACACACTATGCAAACACACCTAGGGCAACCCCATACCTACACACACCACATCACCTTGCCCAGCTCCCCACAGTATACCTCTCTCCCACACACATGGTGTCAAATGTATGGCCCACTCTCAGCCTCTGGCAAACCAACACCACACTCTGTGCATATGATGATACCTTAGCCCCATTCTTGTCATCCATACCATTGATGCAGGGACAGGCTAATATGGTTCTGATGCACATGGTGACTGTACAACAGTGTACCACAGTACTGCAGTGTAACATGTTGTAGGCAGTAGAGTGTGAGCCATATTTGGCAAGTAGTGTAGCCATCAAGCAATGATGCCTTATAGCTGGTTGTAACACTGGCTGGTTGTGGTCTCTATAATGTTATCCATTTTTGTTGTAGTTGGACATGTGTCAGCACTAGGATGCCCTGTGCATATGATGATACCTGTGCTACATTCCTGTCATCCATACCATCAATGCAGGGGCATGCTGATATGGTTCTGATACACATGGTGACTGTGCAACAGTGTACCACAGTACTGCAGTGTAACATGTTGTAGGGAGTAGAGTATGAGGCATATTTGGCAAGTAGTGTAACCATCCAGCAATGATGCATTACAGCTGTTAGTAACACTGGTTGATTGCAGTCCTTATAATGTTATTCATTTTGTGTTGTAGGTGTACATGTGTCAGCACAAGGATGGTCTGCAGTCATATTCCACAATGGGGTATGTCACTGTGCTGACACCGTGGCTGTGACATATCTGGTGTACAGTCAAACACATTTCACAGGTTACTAAACCAGTTATGTGCCACATGGACAGGTGTCCCGCTGAAGCATGTACACCCTGCAACCTGGTGTAGATCCATCCACATACATGCACACTATTACTTGGCAACACTGGGACTAGACCCCTACCTAGCTATGTCGTGATACTGGTGTGTGGCTTACATTGCACACACCGCACAGCGTTTAGGGTAAGGTGTGTCCCAGGTCACATTGTGCATGCAGAACATCCCCCAACATGTACAGTATGCTAATGGAGGATGTAATGGGTGTATTAGGATGATAAGTGGTGTGAAATACCATCATATACACATTTACAGACACATAACAGTCACACACACATCTGAAATACCAGGGCCTGTCACTGCTAACTAACATGACTGTGTCTCCAATGTGTTAGAGGTAGGCTGCACACATCACATGCATAACTGGCTTGGATTGTGGTAACAGTTACCTGTATGATTGATGGTGACAGTGGTAACCATTACGTGGTAAATGGGACATATACCTAGTGTACCTTGGTGTAATAACAGTGCACACAGCACCCACATCCCCCACTGGATATTGTACTCCCTAAAACCCATGATGACACTCTGCCATACCCACCATCACACATTGGCCGCGACTGGGATTCAACCCATAGTATACCCCAACATTGGTACTACAGGGATATGAATCTTATGCACATGCCACACATGTAGTAGGGCATTAATCAAGTGTAGATTTCCTACACATATCCCAGCTGGATACCTGCCATCTGCACATCTGTACAGGGACTGACAGTCATCATCTTGGCAGGTAGCTATGCAGTAGCAAGAGTGCGTTGACAGACCAGTAAGGGGTATATACTGTGACAAAGCTCACACACCAGGGATATAAGAGGGATGCCTCAGTATCCAGCCATGCTCGCAGGTGTGCCTGTTGTCAGTACTACATTAAGCACTCTGCTCTTGCCTGGGTTAGTACTTTCAACAGTAGTACTGCCATTATGCACTACATGTCAGTGTGACAGCACGTACCCTGGGCTACTACACCTGTATGTAACACATTCACATGGACAACAGTGCTGTACAGGCCTCATATATGTCTGTCTCACACATGACACTCACACTTATTGCTACTGTAATGACAGCACATAGGTGCATGTATTGTACATGGCATTACATACACTTATTATAGGTTATCAGACTGGGTTGTGTGTCCTGGTTACCAGGGTAAGCTAATCTTAGCAAGTATCAACATTGCGACAATATAACAGCTAAGCTGATTTGTGCACTGGTAAGTGCTGCCTACACTTTATAAGTGCCCATAGATTTACCAATAGTTTAGCATCGCTTAGCTTCGTGCAAACCCATGTAAACGCACATAAAGCTGCTCAAAACTGCCTTAAGATCTCTGTATCTGACAGCCTTTGTCCTGCCCAGCAACAAAATGAACAGCCCTTGCAAGTCTTGAACCCAGAACCCTTTACACTGAAGTCACAGCATGTAACCACTACACCATGATCACTGTGAAGACTGCTGAGACTGCTGCTGTTTTACCCATATTGCTGCCAATACACATATTGAGTAGTATTGAACATTTGCCTGTAGTTCCTAAATTGTGTAGTCCTTGTTATTAATATGACTGTTGCATCACATATGTTGTAGTATCATAATGTACACATAGCAGATGCATACGGTGAGATACATGTGGGAGGATATACACAACCGTGATGTTTACTCATGACAGGAATATGGTTGTATACATATAATATGTCTAAAATGTCTACATGTACATACACATGTATACTCATACATATGTCTGTATACACATCTGTATAGTGCTACATATATATGGCCATGTGTACATCTCTTTGCATGTACATATGTATATATATATATATATATATATATATATATACATATATATATATACATATGTGTATCTATTGATATACATATATGTATATATAGATATATGTGTATATAGCTATATATGTATGCACATCCTATGTGTACAGATATGCCTAGTTCTGTTGGTATATATGTAGATATCTATAACTATATGTGCATACATATCTATTCTGATATACCTACTGCTGTCAATATATATGAAGATATCCATACATATATGTGCATATGTATCACTATCTGTATATATGTAGACATATATTGTTCTGTATATGTATATATCTGGGTGAGTATATGTATATCTACGTACATATACATACCCATCTATATATGTCGATATGTACATGTGTAATTATCTACATAGATATCTGGATAATTATATGTACATATATTTTCACCATATGTCCTGAACATGGAGTGTAGCGCTACCTCAGCCCCTATAGTCCCAACTTCATAGTGTAAGGGGATGTCAGGTAGGTATAGCAGGTATATTAGTAGACTATTGCTACTGTAATAGGTATTGTCTTCACAGGCATGGTGTGTGTGGGAGGCCACATCTGCTTTTCACATGTGTGCCATTGGCTACTGACAGATATCCTAAGGACACCATAGAACAGTACTGCTGCTAGCACGTCATGCTCCTGTGGACTACAGCAGAGATATTGGCCAATATATGTGGACATTCTGACACACTCTGTAGACTCCAGAGGTATACATAGAACCCCTTAGTGCAAAACATGTGGACCAAGCCTGACAATATGGATGTTAACAGCCATGTAAATGGGTATAACACATACCGACTGGTATACATTTGCCTCTATAGGTTATGCATTCACACACCCCTGTCTGTCCTGACACATAATAACTGCTGGTACAGAGGTGCCATGGCCACATACTACCCACTAGATATTGACATACATCTGTACAGCATCCCACTGCTCTGTCTGACATACATAACTGTTAAGGGAGGCCTGGCAGCAGTATATCTGGCAAGTATCTGGACATGACATCTCACTGGGTAAATACACTAAGCTGGTAGGCATGTAACAAAGCACTGTGCAGGCTACAGGCAGACTGACTCAACACTGGCCTACATCTCCTATGGGGGAATGCACATGTACCTGCATATATAGCAGGCTCTACAGGCATATCACAGCACAGGGTAAGATACACCTGTGTGAAAGTGCATAACCAAAACCAGTGTGAACACAGCCACAGCCACAGCCACATATGGTAAGCTAACATAATATTACAGTATATGGACTATCTGTTCAACACCATCCTCATATGTGCCACTCACATACTAACCCTACATATACTGGGCCACTACACAGTGTGGTCTGATGCCTATCTGTGGTAAGGGACATGAGTGTATGGCCCTACAAACATGTAAACCAATATGGTAACATACAGTGGAGCAGCATGTAGCATCAGATAGGATGGGACCAAGAACAATTACTTCTACCACAGTCTGTACACAGGCCAAAGTACATATTAACAATACACACACTGTTGACATTCACCATAAGTACACAGACCTCAGTACTGTACAAACAACCACAGAATGTCCAGGTTATGTCATCAAATATAACCCCTACTGTACATAACATGTGTAGCAGTCTGATATCTCACTGGCTTGTTATCAGATATAATTACACTAATTATAGTGCACAGCACATATGCATCTCTTAATGCATGACATATGTACAAAAGTTGACAGAGTTGTGGCTGAAAGCACATACACAGGGCCAATATTGACATGTTGCTGTGATAACCTCACATATTTACTGTTGTAACAGGGTTTGTTGTAACATATGTCCTATGAGGGATATGAAGTCAGTAACTGTCATGGCTTTCACCATCTACAGACTGCAATCCTCACACTACTTTCTGCAGTTCACAGATAGATGGTCTGTGGGTAGCACATGAAACCACAGGCACCACACACTGCCGAGTCTGCAGGTGAATCTACAGATGGGGATTCCTCATAAACAAAGAACTGACATGGCAGGTATTAAAACATGTAGGACAGCCATATCCACATACACCCTGTTAAACCAACATTACTCCAACTGCATTATAGCAGCACTTACAGTCTGTAGTCAGGCCAGGCACATCCCCCTCATGTGTGTTGCTCTCTTTCCACAGTGTATGTTGTTAAAGGTAAATCCCCAATCCATTTGAGATGCTGTTTGCCAAACAGCAGATTGAGTTCCTGCTCGCAGTGAATGAAAAGGCACAACACCAACATGATGGTCCTAGTTAGTGGAGTGTGTTTACATGCAATTGGCTTTCGGAATATTACCACAGCTGTTCCACATGCAATCAGCTAGAGGAGGGCTGCAATTCGTGCAGAGGCCATCAGCTGATCATGAGCATCACTTAAAATGCACATGCTGCAGCCTAAGCAAAGCAGGTGTAGGTCTCCACATGCACCAGAGAGTGAGTGAGAGGCAGACAGAGGCAAAGACAAATCAGGGAGGGGTGAGAGAGTAAAACTTAAGCATGTTTGTGTCACACCCCTAACAGCACAGGGTATCAAACCCCTGATGGCTATGTAATGTTATTACATTTCTATGCAGTTATTGGATGTACCACATAGATTATATGTTGTGGTGCCCTCAGAATGTATATGTGATGGTGAGTGACATCTGCAACAGGGATATGGTAGCTATATGGTAGGTGTAGTACACATGCCTGTCCACATGAACAGGTGCCAGCATCAACACTGCCACATTCTCACAGGGATGCACACACATTAACACACGTGGCAGGGCCAGGAATACAAGTCATCACTAGTGAGATTGCCACAACACATTACTGTGCAAGTATCACATGCACCACAGAGGTCATACAGAGGTTATATGGGCAAAGGGTAAGGGGAGGTGTCCGACATCAGACAGCATGCTTCAGTATGTCAATGGGGGTTGTAGTTAGTGGGAATGTGAATATACGCATCATACAACACACACACACACACACACACACACACACACACACACACACACACACACACACACACACACACACACACACACACGGTGCCAGTACTGACATTCATGGGTGTGTAGTGGTCAACTGTGCCAGATGGCTATACAAGGCTAGGTTTTGGGTGTACCTTGGCATCAGGCCACATGACAATGGTCTGCATTGTGGCTCAGGGCTGTAGTGTCTGCATTTGCCCACACAGGTGGGTATTGAATTCACCATCCAGTCACCTGGGTGACTATTGTGTGTGGCCAATGCTGTGCATTGCTTGCCATGTATGTGTTCCTTAGTCCATGACATGGACGGTGTCTGTGATGTGCACACCTCCCACATGCATGTACAGTGACATGTGGAACTGTACCTGGGGTGTCTGGCCCATGTTGTGTACACAAATTATCATCAGCTATGCCAGTCCTGGCTTCGTGGCAGGAACTGGTAATGAACAGCAGGTTTACCCTGCACCTATATTGATACTATGCTAATGGAATTCCCTGGTGTCAGTGGCATCTGTCCATACAGGGCATGTGTTCAGGCATGGTATGTCCTTTATGGGTCACATTTGATGGCACCACAGGTGTTGCAGGTGTCCAGTGGGGAACATGGGGAACGTGCACTGTCTGCATGTATGTGTCTATTGGACATATGGACAGTGTGCCATGCCCTCTGTAGGCCACTGCAATCACTCCATAGTTACTATCAGTGGGCAATATGCAGTGTACTACCAACATAGCAGCTATTGCCTGGGCAAGTCTGTGTGTGTGTATGAGACATGGGTTGAGAGTGTTCTCTAACTAATACTAGGGTTGCTAACTTTGTTTGCCAGGCCTTGATGTCACATGTATGAGTATGGATTTGCACCCCAGCCTCTCAGCTATTTCACATCTGCTATCCCTGTACAGTGGAGATTGTGATATATACTAGGGCCACCATATACGAAATTTGCAAAACCCACTCCACATTGGGACCAGTTGTTACACACTCACACCCACCTCCACACAAGATACAAGTTACAAACACAGACACACACACACGCACACATGCACACACACGCACACACTCGCACACACACACACACGTGCACACACACACCTGTCATGCCTGGGATTAGAGATCCTACCTAACTAGTTTCTTACACTACAGCAGTATGCAGTTATAGTACATGCCACAGAGATTACTGGAGTACTCCTTCCCCAAAGGTGTGTATCACATTGGGTGACAACAGCAGGATAGCAAAAGTAGGACATTCAAATTGTAGTGAGTGTGGCTAGGCTAAAATCCATTGCTCCCTACACAGACATTGAAACACACAAAACATCCACAACCGACATGTGTGGGTATAGAACCCCTAACAGAGGTCTATATCACACTACAGCATGAAGCTGTTATAGGATGCACCATGGGGATTACTGGAGAACTCTTTCCCCAAAGGTGTATTTCACAGTGAATGACAGCAGGATTGCCAAAGTAGGGCATTTGAAATGTTCTGGGTGTGACTAGCCTAAAATGCAGTGCTCCCTACACAGACATTGAAACACACTCATAACATCCTGAACTGCCATGACTGGGAATAGAACCCTAACAGATTTCTATATCACACTATATCAGTATGCAGTTATGGCATATGCTACAGAGATTATTGGGCTACAGCCATCCCAGAGGTGTATTTCTAGGTGGATGACATCGGTAGCCTTACCAAAGTAGAGCATTTGAATTGTATATAGTGTGACTACCCTAAAAAGCATTGCTGTCTTCACAGATTCGGACAGACACACACACTTGCCATGTCTGGGATTAGAACTCCTACCTAGCTAATTTATCATACTACAGCAGTACACAGTTATAGGGCACGCTATGGAGATTACTGGGCTGCTACCTTCCCAGAGGTGTATTTCTAGGTGGATGATATCAGATGTCTTGCCAAAGTAGAGCATTTGAATTGTATGGAGTGTGACTACCCTCTCTACACAGAGTCAGACAGACACATACACAAACACACACTTGCAAAGTCAGGGATTAGAACTCCTACCTAACTAATGTATCACACTAAAGCAGTACGCAGTTATGGCACACTCTACGGAGATTACTGGGCTATAACCTTCCCAGAGATGTATTTCTAGGTGGATGACATCAGCAGCCTTACCAAAGTAGAGCATTTCAATTGTAGGGAGTGTGACTACCCTAAAAAGCATTGCTCTCTACACAGACAGAGAAGGCACACATGCTAAGAAACACACAGTAGCCATGTCTGGGATTGGATCTCCTACCTAACTAGTTTATCACACTACAGCAGTGCACAGTTATGGAACATGCCACGGAGATTACTGGGGTACAGAACTCCCAAAGGTGTATTTCACAGTGGATGACCTCAGCAGGCTTGTCATAGGGTTATGAGGACGGCAGTGTGTGTACATGGGCCGTAACCCATTTATCTAGAGGTTAACATGCCACATGCGGGCACACACAGGGTCATGTTTCACAGGTATGTGTATACAGCTGCTAGATGACTACTTCCTTGTACAGTCATGTTGCACAGCTAGCATGTGCACCACATAGTCTGTAATACTGACAGATACTGGTAGCTAGTATCTGCAATGAGTGACATCTGTCCCTCATGTGGTTGGGGCCCTTTGGCTGTGTGCTGGGTGGGACAGGCCTTGATGGCTCCTTGTCACAGTCACCCGCTTCCACACATCTATGTACATCTACCTTTGTCGTATTATAGTGTGTTGTCCTTACATATATGTCTGTATTCCTATCCACTGTGTGTGCAAGGCATGAGTGGTGCATACTGAGGAGTATCTGCACTAACATCTGCGACTGCCAGATATGTCTGGTCCACTGGTGTTTGTAGACATGGCCTTCATGTATTTGTGTGTGAGCATGCCCAGTATGACCTTTCAGTATGTTGTTGACTGACATTGCCTTCATTTCTCTAAGTATGTGAGCATGTCCAGTATGCCCGTCTGTATTTAATGTGTGGATCAAGTTCAGGTAGTTTGTACTGCAGTGCTGACCTTTGCGTTGTACACCTACAGGTAGCATGCTGTTTTTGCAGGGTATCTGTCAATCATTTGGCATTGACTGTTACTACATTTCTGCATAGGATGGGGGGGCACGCCTGACTATTTCTACATTTCTACACAGGATTGGGGGGCACACCTGACTGTTACTACATTTCTATGTAGGATGGAGGGGCACACCTAACTATTTCTACATTTCTACACAGGATTGAGGGGGGCACACTTGACTGTTATTACATTACTACGTAGGATGGAGGGCATACCTGTCTATTTCTACATTTCTACACAAGATTGGGGGCATACCTGACTGTTATTACATTACTACGTAGGATGGGGGGGCATACCTGTCTATTTCTACATTTCTATACAGGATTGGGGGCACACCTGACTGTTATTACATTACTATGTAGGATGGGTGGACACACCTGACATTTTCTACTTTTCTATACAGGATTGGGGGGGGCACACCTGCTGTTATTACATTACTATGTAGGATGGGGCAGCCACACCTGTCTATTTCTACATTTCTACACAGGACTAGGGGGGCACACCTGACTGTTATTACATTACTACGTAGAATGGGGGAGTCACACCTGACTATTTCTACATTTCTACAAAGGATTGAGGGGGCACACCTGACTATTATTACATTACTAAGTAGGATGAGGGGCACACCTGTCTGTTTCTGCATTTCTACACAGGATTGGGGGGCACACCTGACTGTTATTACATTACTACATAGGATGGGGGGCACATCTGACACTTGTACACATTTGCTATGACTATACTGGTATGTCAGGTGCTCCATTTAATTCTGTATTCTTACCTATCATGCTGATTAGAGGCATACCAGTGTACTACAGATCTTAGCTTTGGTTGCCCTACATATTAGCGTCTGACTTCCTTCCCTTCAGAACTAACATTCGACTGCCTGACCTGCTGTCGTCTGTCTGTGTAGACTGGGAGGGGGGGTTACCCATAGCCATCATTCGGAGGCAATAGCACAGGCTCTGTTTGGGTTTGTCTACACCTGTCCTGCTGGCTGAGACTGTTGTTGGGTATGTAAACTGCCCTGACTGGCATGTGTGAGTTATATGGACATACATGTCACCCAGCACATTTCCTGCAGTGGGTTTTGTCACCCTGTGTAGTACTGGCTACTGTGGTGACTCCAGTATGTGTTACAGATGTCATGGTGCCACTATGGGTGTCTACTTTTCCTGCCATAACATTCAGCCACCCAATTCCCTTGCATGCTCACATCCATACCATAGATACAGATAATGACACATTCTACTCCATTTGGCAATTGGTAGGTTGATTGACTTGCCTTGTGAGTGTGCCAGAATTGCAGATGGTGCTGGAGGGCTGCCTATGTGGGATGCACATAGTACACTCCCTATACATGGTTGAGCACAGGTAGTGCCATGTTTGGCATCCCTTTTACTGTATGTGTGAGTCATAGAGAGGTGTCATTCCCTGGGTCCATACTGTGTCAGTGTACGTGCTATGCATTGTCTCTATGCCGCAGCCTCAGTATACTGGGCATGCCTCCATCTGCCTACTGGGGCAGGCTCAGGTTGTTCCTCCTCCAAGTCACTCTGTGCCTGTGCCTTGGCATTGGTGGGGGGCTGTGTGGCCCTGCCCCGTGCTGTTCCTGCTGCAGCTGTTTCCACAGGATCATATTGTCTGGCATGGCACATACCATAACAATGTGGGTACATATAGCTGGTGAGTACCGCAAGGCTCTACCGGATGTGTCCAGACACCAAAACCATGACTTGAGCATCCCAAACACATTATCTATTATAAGTCTGGTCTGTGCGTGTGCCTCATTATGGCGTTCTTGTTCAGGTGTGTGTGCATTTCTGATGAGTGTCATCAGCCATGGCTCCAGTGTGTAACCAGAATCCCCCACTAGATGACCGTAAGGGATGTCCCCACTGGCAAATCTCTGGTATAGCTGTGTCAGATGCCAAATGTGGGAATTGTGATAGCTTCCAGGGCAGCCAGCACACACATTCATTATAATGCCCTGGACATGACAGACGACCTGGCAGTTGAGGGAGGGGATGCCCCTGCAGTTGATGTAGGCCCTACCCTGATCACCAGATGGTGCTTTGATGCATATGTGCGTGCACTCTATAGCACCCACTACCTCAGAGTATTCTGCTATTTGGTGGAAGAGATGCATATTGCTGGCCAACACCCCACAGGTCTTGAGGAAATATACGTGCTCACTGGCATGTGCTGATATGGTGTCCAGGAACTGGTGGAATACTCTGGATGCTGATGCCTGTGAGATCCCCATGATATCCCCAGTTGAGCTTTGGGAGGTATCTGTGGCTAGTATTCCTAGGCCTACACATACCTTGGTATCCACTGGGATGGGTTTCCCTCGGTCAGTTTGGTGTGTCAAGCGTGGTCAGCACAGCTCCACAATTTGCTGTAGGAAGTCCTTGTCCACCCTATAGTGCTCCACTATCTCCAGCTCATGTAGCCCCTGGTAGGTTACCCTGGGTCTGTACACTATTCTCCATCTCCTCACTGTGGTTTGATTGGCAGTATTCACATCCGCACCACCCTCAGCCTCTTGCACATGTTGTTCGATGTTGCCTGCTGCAGCCCCTCTCATTTTGTAGGTTTGTTTGTTAAAAGTTCCCCGCTTGTATACACCGGTGGTGCAGAGTGTGGGAAAAACCAGAGGGGAACATGTTTGGAAGGTTTATAGTAGTGTTCTGGGCTGGGCTGATCTTCTGCCTGTGTAATTGGCTGATTCTGATACATTTCACCTGCCAGATATGCTAGTTCACCTTGATTACCTTTCCACTGCTGTTTTCCCTTCCCATTGACCTCCTATTTAAGCCTGGGGACATGCTGTGCAAACAGAGTGCTCAAATGTGCGCAGTGCTGCTTTTTCCTGGTTTAAATTTTGCCTTCTTCCTTTAAAACCCAGTGCACGGTGTGCACACTTGCTTAGGCAATGTAAAGAGTGCTAGACAGATTCAGACACACACCTTAGCTTAGCTGTGTTAAGCTAGGAGCAAACCCAAGGCACAGGGCTCCAATCCACTTACAGTATGCCAGACACACACCCCTATGATGTCAGCTAACTCCTAGGCTTGCACCAAGCTATTTCTACTCTTACACTGTTGGGACCTGACTAGCATGCTGGGGAAAACTGGGATTCACTATCATTTCCCTCATTTGTATAGGATTGCCTGCTAATGCATAGGTAGATGTCTCACACTGAGCCTCGCCCCTAAGCAACCACTACTCACTGGCCCTGTTGTCTTCTGCCATCCATTGACTTGCATGGCAGAATACTGATTTTAGTTAGAATGCTTAATTTAGGTTTATTTTGTTATTTTTCCCCGATCCCATTTGCGCACCACTGCCCTACGCTTAAACAGCCGAGATCGACTAAAAAAAAAAATAATAGTTGATTTTTTTATTCTTTTGCCTGTTTGCAATGCCAGTGGCCTTATACTTGGCCATTGGCATGCTTACTAACTGATATGTGGCCTTTATTTGGAGCAGTCACAGCTACGATTTGGAGTTTGCAGAAAAGTACTCGGTTACTAACCGAGTACATTTCTGCAGATTGCACTAGTCCTGCACTGCCGGTTGCAAGCTTCCTGGATCACAAAATCACCTCATTTGTATGGATTTCTCCTGCAAATGGGGTGATTTGCATACAGGGGCTTAGTCCGTGCAGGACTAGTGCAGGAGCGCTCATGCACACCCCTGCAGGCTGTTCCTGGATCGCACAGCAGACTTATTGCCTGCTAGAGTTCCTGACCCGATCTTGCACACAGTGCAAGGCATAGAGAATCTGGGGGCATTACTTGTTTACATATAGTTAACAAATGTTCTTTCAGTTCTTTTGCTTCAACTTCAATTCTAAACTGGAACATTCTTTTTTTTTTTTTTTTTGTCTGTAAAAAGCTTGCACCACATGTTCTGACCATGGATAAATATCTTTCTTTTGTTTATATGCACCCACATTTTTTTCCATGGCCTTCCCAGTCTCAAACATTGTCACAAAAAGTCTCTTTATTAATTAAAATAAATGCTCTTACATCTTTTGCTTTGGTACCCAGAGTCCCAAACCTCATACCTGTCCAAGGTTCCTTCTTTTTAACTACTCACATGTACCGTATAAGTTTTTGTTTCTTTTATTTCTTCTTTCTTCTTTTTTCTTTTTCCAACAGTTTGTGCATAAGTTTTTGTCTCTGGAACTTTTTTTCTGGCAGAGTCTCTTCTACTTTTTCTTCTTCTATTTTTTTCCATGATGTCACTCCATGAAATTACTGCTCCACTTTCTGGCTCACCTTGGTTTACCATTTCTTCCAAATAATTTTCAAAGAAGCTCCTCCGAACGTTTTCCTCTGAACCCATTGCTTTTTCAGCTACAATCCCCCTTTTCTCCAATGTCAATGTTTTTTCTGCACCCATGTCAACAGAAAAAACTGGTAGTGATTATATCATTTCGACTACATTGCCAGCAACTTTCATTCCAGTTTCAGCACAAGCTGAATCAGCCATTTTTTCTTCATGTTTCTCCGGGCCACATCTGTACCTGGAACATGAACAGGAACAGGAAGCCTGTTGTGTCAGACACAAATGCTTCTCCTTACTACCAAGAATAGGGGAAGTTCCATGGTGTCCTGGCCAAATTTCCCCTAGTTAGTATAAATAGCACCCTGGGTCTCGCCTGAAGGAGGCCCATTGGCCTAGTGGGACTAAGCCAGCCTTCAAAGTGTAACTAACTTACTAACTGACTAACTAACTAACTAAATATATGAATATTTGTCTTGCATATTGAGCAGGTGTCTTTGAAATGGGAGGGAAGATGTACATGCATTTTGGCGGTTGGAGTTTGTCATAATAGTTAAGGCACTCATCTCAAAGACACAATGTACAGGGTTTGATTCTCACCTTTAGTTACTGTCTGCTTATTAGCTAAGTATTAATCATCTGCAAATGATTGTGTAGCATTTACTGATGAACCTTTTCAAAACTAATTACTTATCTGAAATGGTAGCAAAAGCAATATTATGAGTTTTAAAACTACTTCTCAATGATTTTTCAGAAAAAAAAGCTGCAATTAAACAAAATTTCATGATAACTGGTTCTTTTACTAATGTGTCATAGTTTCCCTTAAATTACATATTACTTGCACCTCCTCTTTTCCATTAAGAGGGAAAGTATAATCATAATTTTTGTCTTTTGCTTAGAACAGACTTTTTCCTCTTTCTTATTGTAGTCTTGACTCCCTCATTGGAAGAATTTCCTCTCATCTTCGTTTATTGTAGTTCTTAACTCATTTCTTAATTCCTCAGGCCAGATTAGTAAATGCAGAATGTATACTGTTACCTTTACTATAATATAGACTACCTCAAAGTGCTGCTTCCTCTTTCTCTAATATTAGATAAATATAAATAGTCAAAAGTGTTACACTACTCCAAGTGATAAGTAGATCAGGCTCATATACAGGAGGGAAGGGGGCATAATGAATGGGCCCAGAGAAGAAACAATACATACTGCAGCCTTAATAACACAATGGCATCTACTGTTAATATTACTAGAATACTCTTATGAGAATTTTGCATAAAAGAAGTATTAAACATGATGTCTTTGACATGATAGTATTTGGTAAAGTGGAAAATGTACATGCAATAGTTTAAAATAAAAACAAGGTATGTACAAGGTAGGTAGGTACATGCTAAACATGTGGAAGAACCTTTGAATTGAGTCTTCCAGCTGTATCAGGACATACTTTCAAATGAAATTGTGACTAGCAGGTGGATCTTGAGAGTTCTTACTGGCAGGATCACAGAAATGATTAAAGCAGAACTGAATATTAATAACAAAACATTAAAGTGGCAATCATTTTTCTTATTTGCTCATAGTTCACACAAAATCAAGTAAACTATATTATCAGCCATATGACTATGGAAAGTTTAACTGAAAGTGATAAAAGGAAAACAATAAACTAAAAGCCCTGTCACTATAGTCAGTATCCTGTAGACTGCTAACAGGTGACCTGTGTCTGGTATACAATGCATCTTCTAACCCAGTATTGATGGATTTATTGTACTTCAGCAAGTCAAACAGCATCAGAAATACTCAGTCTAGAGATCTAAACCTTTCCTGCAACATCAGCAGTACAGTTTGGAGGGACAGATATATCTCTCTGTGGATACTGTTGCTCTGGAACAGACTCCCCATCCACATAATACAAAGCGCATCACTATCCATATTCAAGTGCAGCTTGGTTCTATGGATGGGAAACAGAAAATTTACCCCAGAACGGCTCTCTATACAGTAGTACAAATGGATAGAGGCAGCTCCTAAATGCTTTATCCTACCCAGATCTATGGTATAATCCCAGTTATACTCACTAGGGCTAATATATAATAATCAGCCATGGAATGGATAAGGTCAATCTAACACCAAATGGGACAGGTCAATTCAAGATAAAAAAGGGAATCTAGCTAGTCTTAAAATGGCCCACAAGGGCAGTTAGCCTAAAACTTACACAATAACTTATGAAAGTAACTGACTCATATGGGCTAAACTGCAGCAAAAGAAAGTAATTTCATTCATATCACTGCATGTTTTCATAAAACATTATTTTATTTATTTAGTTAGTTATTTAGTTAGTCAACTATTTTGCACATGCCTCTTATTTTGTTTTTTGGGACTAGAATAAAATTGTTTCATAATTCGTCTGAATACTAATGGCAGGACACAAATGTGAAAGCTATTGATTTTGAGAGATGTGCACTGTTTCCCTGTTCTAAATTTTTCATATGTCAGAACTGAATTATCGGGTCTAGAAAGTTCATCTTAGCAAACGCTGGCATGAGCGAATATTGCAGAACTCGAAACCACAATTGCGAGATTGTGGTACAGTGAAGATGGGAATATTTGCCCTTTCCTCACTGTAATGCGATCTCGGAGTTGGAATATATATTTCGGGGGGGGGGTGCAGTTTCGAGTACCTGGATATTCGCTCATGTGAGCGTTCGCTAAGATGAACTTTTGTTCATCTAATATAGACCCAAATTATCGTGGTGGATTTTCATTTTTGTAATCAAGATAAAACGAAAGAGACAATTTTAGCATTGGAAAATGTATTCCAAGATACATGCAGCATTCAGATGTCACTCCATGATGAGGGAATACATTTAGAAATAGGCAGAATAATGTTACTGTAAATACTAAAGCCGGTTCAATAAATACTGTAATTTTAATAACTTAAGAATGGTGAAAGAAGGTGAAAAATTCAAAGGGTATAAGATGAAAAAGAAAAAAAACTTTTATACTCACTATTAAAACCAACCAATCTGCAAATGTATTGAGGAATCTTTGTTTTTTGTTTGTTTTACAAATCTACATGTTGTGGATAAAATATCTGGGGAATTACAGAAACATCAGTCATTATCTAAGGTAAGTAGTTTTGTCATTGTGTCTGGTTTCATTGCTGGAACTCCTAAAAAATATATTATTTTATCCAAGTCTGTGCAACCTCAGATGTGATTTTATTAAGTAAGAGGATGTACAGGTGACCTCCTCTCATGCACAGAGGACTTGGGGCTTTGCCTTCATAAGACAAAGTAGCAGTAGGAAGAAATGTTTATACAACTGAAACAGAACCACTGATAAAATATTACACTTTGGTATTAATACAACAATAGCATACAAAAAGTGGTACCAATTTTGCTATAGCTTAGAATGTCTTCTTAATGCTTAACTAGATATAATGCATAGTGTAATAAATCAGTGAGAAAATATGAAAAAAGAGTATAGACAAATGTAAATTTGCCAGTGACATTTGCTTATATGAAGCAAAGAGGTCTGAATGTCAAGGCTTTGCATATATTCAGCATGGGAAGGTCTTTATATGTAAGGAATATTAGCATCAGATATAAAGAAGAAGGGAATCTTACCCAGGAGTATAGAAGAGCAGCATTCATCAGACTTTCTTACTTCTTAAAAGCAGCAGATACACAGGCATGGCCTGACTTAAGTGAAATGGTTCCCTAGGCAAAATGTTACAAGTCATACTACACCATTGCCCATTGCTCTGTTACCTCACTCATAACCAGATGACCCCCTGGTTTCCACCCATCCTGGTCAAACACACCATCCAGATTACTTTTTTTCTTCCCTTTCTCACAGTTTGTCCTAATCTTCATTTTTTCCTGCATTCATTCCTTCATTCAACACATCTTAACTAGGCAAAGCCATACTCTAGTAACTATGGACAAAATAATTGAATTAGTCTGGTGTTCTGAGGGCCACTAGCCCCAGAAGACACAAGGATACTAGATTCTCTGGGTATATTTCACATTTTTTTAAGCAACCTTTTCATCCAACGATGGCATGTCCAAAAATCATAATTAAGGAAAGAAATTCAGTCGTAGTCTTTGTTTTTTCCTGCATCTTTTTAACACACTCTAAATGGCCAAGGCCATACTGTAATAATTTTGGTGGAAATAAGCTACAGGTTTGCAACCCCTAGACTCATTAAAGCTGTACAGTTACATGTGCTCCAATGAGCATTTTTAGAGATTTTTTCCAACTCCAAAGTTTTGATCCAGTGATGGCCTTGACAAAAAAATCACCAGTAAGGAAAAAAAATCAGTCTTTTTTTTTTTTCATTGAAATAAAAAAAAATTGTATCCAAAGCTTAATGTTCAAAACTGACAAAACAGCAGATCAGGATAAACTGAGAAGATAAATGGCTTGTGAAGATACATGAATCACATCTCACATAAGTGCTTACCTCCCTATTTTCCATACAAAAAAGATAGCCACCTCCTGTGTATCCCTCTTGTGCTAGGTTGTGATGATGGTGAACCCATAAATGCTACAGTCATATATTTCAAGTTGCTGCTGACATATGTATCCACGACATTTTTCTTCAACCCTACCTCCAAATGACAGTCATCATTTGTCTATTCCTCTGATGTCAGAAAGGGACAACATTGAAAAAAAAAACAGAACATAATTTATTTCAACCACCCACAGTCAGACATATAAAACAGCATGCCTTCTTCCCCTCACCCAAATCCAGCCAACTATATACATGTCTGATGTTTGTGAAGAAAGTGAAAAAATACTGTTTTCAACTTGTTACTTTTGGCAGTACACTGCTCCTATACAAGCTGTAAAGATTTTCTGTGCACACCTCTGAGATTTGTGAGGAAAGTTATGTGCAGTGTGGTGCAGTGGTTAATGTCGCTGCCTCACAGCAAGAGGTTCTCCAGTTGAATTCTCAACTGGGCTGCCTTCTGTGTGGAGTCTGCATGTCCTCCCTGCATTCACATGGGTTTCTTCTGAGAACTCCGGTTTCCTCCAACAATCCAAAGACATGTATCTGGAGCATTTTTTCCTGGGCATCCACTGAAAATAGGCTCTGTCCTAGTCAGACCTTCCTGTTCAACAAATGTTAAATGAATAAATAAATAAATAAATACATACATAAATAAATAAATAAAATAATGACCACACTGCCTCCAACTGCAACACAAGCTATAGTGATGGTGTACACCTTTGAGGTTAAAAAGGATAATGAGAGAAATAAGGAAATCATCCTTAGTCCCCACACAAGCTACAGTGGCCTTCTGTGGATACCTCTGATCAGGCCAAGTTTTAGTAGAACCATAGCTAAGTCATCTGGTACACATGTGCAGTTTTCTGAAATGGCACATCCCTCAAATCAAAGTTTGGGAAGAAAAAAGCTCTTCTCAAGTTCAGTAAAAAAAATTTTCTGCACTTCTACACATAATTGTAACAAGCTGTTTGATGCAACTATAATAAGCAGCTCACCACAGTTACTAGCACACACATGCGCGCACACACACACACACACACACACACACACACACACACACACACACACACATATTTTAGTGCTTCAACTGTGACTGTAAAAATCAGTACTGCCATTCATTGATGAAACAAGACACCCTGGCAACTTCATAATTGAAAGCCAGTTTTGCACTCCCATGGTGTCACTGCCTGCTGATCATTCCTCCCAACAACCCACATCCAGGCAGACACTGCCTTGTTTAACCCTAATTACATCAAAATGTTTTTAGACGAAGTGGAGCTCAGGGAAGAGGCCAGTTCTAAGCCTGTGTCAAAATCCACTTACACAGCAGGGTCCATCAGTGTCACATTTCTTTACTTTAAGAAAACAAACAAACAGTAAAAAAGTATTTTAAGAAAACAGATAAATTAATAGTGGGAAAGAAATGCTCCTAGCAGAACAGAACACCCAGCAGCTGAATAGTTCACCTGTGTCTGAGGTCAGCTATGCATACAAGGAACAAAACAGTCATAATAAAATAAATAAATAAAATAAATAATGGATATGCATAGAAAATGTTATGAGTATAAGCCTCAATAAGGAATTCTGACAAACTGTGTAGTTATTCCTTAAGTAACATAAGTGGTATGATTACTAAAAAATAGTTCAGGAAAGGAGTAAGTATACCATTTGTACAAAGCCAGATATAAAATCAACATGATGTTACATCTCACATGCTGTTTAGCTTTTTTTGTTGTTCATTTTTCCAACTAGATTATAATTCAAAGGGGGCCACAGTGATGATTTATTTAAAGATAACATTATTCACTCCACATCATATAGGGGAATTCAAATAATATCATATATTTCAAGAGGGTGAAAATGATAAACAAAGCAAATGGGATAGTTAAGAGGATCAAAGGCAAGGGAATCAGAGGAATCATAATGCAGCATGCAGATAAAATAAAATGGGACCAAAGTTTAGCAGTACAAGTGAACTAAAAAAATGAAAACAAAATACTTATATCTCTAAAAGCACCAGATGAATGAAGTTATATAGAGATTAATATATAAATGATGAAGGAAAACATGCATTACCAATGGTCAATAAATTATTACAGTACATGATTTTAGAAAATTTCATAATTAGAGAAGAATGGGATTTAAGCAACACCAGCAATGTAATGAAGTAGAATTTAAGCTTTCACACCATTTAAAAAATAGATTAACAAACAAAGGTCATTGACGGACTAGACAACAGAAACCTACAATACCCAAATCTGAAACTGTAGAGTCCCCAGGCAATGTGTGTAGTGAAGAGTGATATTCTCCATGGTGACTGAAGGCATGCATCATTTGTGCCTACTGTGAAGTGAAGTGACACATATCATTTGTAGCATATAGTGATGGATCTCACCAAATAAAGTGAAAAACAAATGTAACTATTGTAAATAGTCCTGCATTTTGTGGAGGGGGGCATTTGATGCCTAGAGCAGTGTCTCTTCAAGACATACAGTAAAGTGAATGAAAACCTGGAAGAAGAAACCAGGAGAAAGTTGGAGATTATTCTTGTTAAAGGAATACAGGAAAGATAGAGAGATAGCCAGCGAGACATGCTGAAAGAAACTGTATCCCTGATGTATATTACTATATTGAAGGCATTTGCTCTGAACTTCTAAGTAATACTTTTTGTTTTGTGAAGATCCTGCACAATAAACTGCAGCATTTCTCTAAGATTGGTGTTTCTTCGGCCTTTAATATTCTGCATTGGTGGAAGTAGTGAGCATCTTTTTGCCACACATTTTCCATGACAGTATTTTTAAGACAATACATTTTCATAATTATAAGAATGTCTCTAGTTTTGAGCGTAATTTTCACACTGCCAAAGAGATGAACTGGTTTCTCCAGCGTGATACAGTTAGTCTTGTGTCGTGTTCTTAGAGATTTGTTTTCCTGTCTGTTGAGTGCTGGTATCATTCCACTTGACAGAATGACAAATCTAGAACAATTACTGCAGACCATCATTTTTGCAGCTAAAGGTATGGTGGTACTGGCCAAATTGTTTACTATACAATGGACAATTCCACCACTGAAATAACTAGCCAATGAAGAGGACCTACAGGCATAATATGTTGCCTTTGAGTAGTGGGCCCACCAGGACGACTTAGACAGAGGCAAATGGACAAGATCCTTTTAGGTCTAATCATTGGAGCCCTACTTAAAGCCTTCATGGACAAGGAACAGACCAAATATCAGGACTATGAAACAGTTAAAAAGGAATCACTTGCCAGAGCTGCTGTCACTTCAGAGACACAATCTCAGAGGTTTCATAGATAGAGCTTTTCTAATGGTATGATCATAATTATGTGACTTGAAACATATACTTAATTAGTGGTTTGATTCTATTAATCAGTATATTAAAAATAAAATGCTACAAATATTAGTCATTGACAAATTTAAGAGAGCTTTACCTACCACTTTGTGTGGATGAAAGGTTGTTTTGCCATAAAACTATGTTTATCACTGAGCTGATGGGACATTTAGGAAAATCCATGTCAAATGTCAGTAGGAAACAAAAAGTGTTAGCTGCAGGCATACTCAGTTTTATATGTGAAAAAATATCATATAACCAAATTTTAGTCACTAAGTGGTGTAAACATTGACTCTAGTTTGCATGTAATGACTGGTGTTGGTGTGACACTCTGACCCAATGTTTAAACGAGAAAAAGGAGGATGGTGACAATGATGATGACTGTTAACACTGTTATACCTGAGAAAGCAATAACCTCTCAAGAGCATGCCACTAATGATAATATGCCTATGAACCATGATAGGTTAACTCTAGAATAATTAAGTCTGCATTCTGGTATTGTGCTACTATGAATTTAATTAAATGCAATGTCTTAATTGACAGGAAGCAGCTACCAGAACTGACTGGTTCAAGCAGTCTGGTCAGACTGATGAAGGGCATTATGTATATGAAAACAAAACCCTTATTAACAAAGTGGAGGAAGTAGTATGTATTCAGAGGGATAAGAAATAATATTCCATTACTCAGGTATGCAAACTGCATTTGGAAAGGTAGTCAGTTGTGTTGTTGTAGGACCCAATTTAACACATGAGATGATAACATAAAATATTTTCCTTACTTTAATAGCATTTGGAAAGAATAAGAAGAAGCTCATCTTTTTGGCAGACAACATAATCAAATGAGGTAGGGACTGCCAGTTCAATAAGCCTACATCTATACCTCTACCTAACTTGCAAAAAGGAGGCAGAGACCACCAGACACATCCATTAGAGTGTATGAATCCAACTTAGATCAGAGTATTATGTTAGAAAACACTAATGATATAAAAGTTTGTTGAAGGATGCAGATAGACAAAGAGCTTACATTATTTAGAGAGACATATGCTTTCAAATGTGGCACAGCAGCTTGAAAGAGTAAAAACTGCTGAATGAAGGGACTTAACATTGCAAAGCAGAGAATGAATGTGTCTTTGCAGGATGAATGGGTTAAAACGCAGAGACTCTAACTGACTAGCATAACCAATGAGAAGGGATCCCACAGTGGAAGAGTGAACAATGAGGGAATGAAGTTAGGAAGTATAAAAGATGCAGAATCTGAGCAGAATTCTAAATTTTCTATCAAGCTGAAGCAGAAAGCCTTAGAAACATTGAATTCTAAGCAGCAGATGAGTGCTGCAAATGAAAAGTTACCAGCAGCAATGACTTTTACCAGGTAGTCAAGGAGGGTGAAACAGTACCTGGCCAGTGTTATAATCCATTTCTCTCAGTATCAGACAGAAACTTGAAACAACTGAAAACTCCATGCAGCAGTTATAAATAAGTAAGGAAGAGATACATGTGAAATAAAAATGTTCTCTGAGGTATACATTTCAGAGCTAGAGTACCCCAAAGAAGAAACAAAATGAGAGAGTGGTGCTCATTCACTGTGAAATAAGAGTGAGAGCAACATAAAGTACAATAAAGGGAAAGGTAGTTCATGTTGGGAAGATAGAAAGTCCAAATTATATTCCTTGTGAGCCAAAGTAAAACAAATAGGCTTCTTTGTATCATGATTATTGTGATGACTTACCACTGGACCAGTAATAAGGAAGCCTCAATCCTCACCACTGGCACCAGTGGGGGATGTACACTGAGAGGATGACAAGTACACACACAGTATTTTCAGATGCAGCTCTCTGCTTCAAGTTCAATTTCCCTTAAGAGCACAAAGATACCACAGTCAGTCCAGGGCTGGTTTCACCCTCTTTCTCCAGATGCCCATTAAGACTCCCCACTGGCACAACTATAGAGTTCAGATCTCAGCTGAGTGGCCAAACCAAGACCACCAGCACCCTCTCAGTCCAACCAGTGGTTTGTGTCCCTGCTCAAGTAACTAACACACACACTCTTTGAGGTTTGATTTATACATGCACACACACCTGGGAAAGCCTGGCACAGGTTTACTAGCTATGCCCCCTTTTGCCCAGACTATAAGGTACTTATCACTGCCACCAGCCAACTTCTTATCAGCTACTTTAAGACCCTTAACAAAGGGTGTCCAGTCTTACTGTGTAATGTTACTATTAATACAAATGGTAGTTTGACCAAGAGCAATGTTATTAGAAGTGGCCTACACAGTGTCACCAACTAAATATTCAAGTACTCCCAGAACTTAAATATGTCTCACAAAGATCAGTTACTATTGTAACTGTTTAACTGTATATATTTTAACAGTGGAAACTGGAACACAGGAGTTTAACTTCAGTCTAGCAAAACTTCAGAAAAATAGCTGAAATTAATTCACTTTATGACAGCAAGAAAGTACAAGAAAATATTCAGCCACTGATGGCAGCTGATAGCATTTAGCAACTACCTGTAAAAATACATAGACAAGTTATTTTCCTCAGACCTTTGGCAAATGCTGGAAGTCATAAAATAATAAAACACTTCCACATCTCAAGCCTAGTAATTATTTCCCTTTAAAGTCAACACAGAGAGCATTCTAGTATAGACACCCTGTCTCTTGCTGTCATAAAGTGATTTAATTTCAGCTATTTTTCTAAAGTTTTGCTAGACTGAAGTTAAACTCCTGTGTTCCAGTTTTCACTGTAAAAATATATACAGTTAAACAGTTACAATAGTGTATGTACATTTCTGTTCTCTTCCAGCAGGGTACACTGTGGTTATATTTCAAACAGCACTTTGCACATACCTCCAGGCAGTTTGATATACACATGACATAGAGTTATAACACATTTGTAACACAATCATCGTAGACACATCCTGTTGATATTCACAAATGACATATAAATATTTATAAAATTCCAGACAGCTGGGCTAGCAGTATCTACTTTCGCCATACTTCTTCCCCCCTGAAGGACTCAAGCTAGTTTTTCAAGTAACCCTTGAGAAACGTTGCTTGAGAGGGATGAGGCTATCTGGGAATACATTACCCCATTCCATGCCCTAAGATCCCAGCTGCCTTTGCATTTCTGACCCCGTTACAGTTCTACACTGTCCAGTCATATACCAGCAATCCTAGGCTCCACCATGGTAATTTGGGATTTTGCTGACTGGCTCCCTGTAGCCATAGATCCCCCTTAGACTCCTCATGCCTCCTATTGCAAACACTCAGCACAAGGGCCTCTCTATCATGGTAAGGTTTCATCTTGTTAACATGGTACAATTTGTACCCCTGCCACCTGCTTAGCAGTTCTACCATGTAGTTAACATCACTGACCTTCCTTACCACTTTGAAGGGTCCCTCCCAATCTGCCTGCAGCTTGTTTTTTCTGACAGGAATGAGAATCATAACCTGCTGTCCCACAGCATACTCACTAGGTTGAGCATTCCTGTCATACCAGACCTTTTTCCTGCTTTTAGGCTTCTGCCAGTCTCTCCTGGGCCAAGTCCATGACTTCCCTGAGTCTTGTCCTGAGATTTAGGGCATACACAACAACAGACCCCTTGTGGGATTCACACTCACCCTCCCACTCATTTTGAATCAAATCTAAATGTACCCTCACCCTATGCCCATACAGGAACTCAAAGGGTGTAAAGCTATGGATTCCTGGGGCACCTCTCTGTCAGCAAACAACATATAAGGCAAATATTTGTCCCACTCCCCCTTAAACTGGTCTGCAAATGCCTGTAGCATGATCTTTAATGTAGAGTTTAACCTCTACTCTAGACCATTAGTCTGAGGATGGTGGGGGCGGTCTTTAGGTGCTTCACCCCACAGTGCTTCCACAGACAAACTAGAAAGTATGGCATGAAATTGGCACCTCTGTGAGTCAGTATTTCTTTTGGGAAAACTACCCTGCTGAAAATCTCTAGCAAAGTATTTTCCACCTTTTCTACCTCAATGGAGGACAGAGCCACCACATCAGGTTATCTGGTAACATAACCTACTACCACTAGGATATACGTCTTTCCTGTGGAACATGGGGTAATGAGAGGCCCCACAATATATATAGCTACCCTCTGAAATGGGTCCTCAATCACAGCAAAGGAGCTTTGACCTTGTCTCCTGCCTTGCCTACCTTTTGGGACAGCTCATAGGGCCTTCAGTACCCTGTTACATCTCTGGAAATCCCAGGCCAATAAATGTTCTGCATAATACATCTCTCTGTATGCTTTATGGCCATATCACCTGCAAGGGAATGTTATGAGCTATGTCTAGAAGTGCCAGATGGTAGGCTCTGGACACTGCCAACTGTTGTATTACCTCACCTTCTAGCTCTCCCTGAGGAGTCCACTCTCTATATACAGTAACCCTTTGTCCCAGTATACAGATTCCCCCTTTCCTTAAGAATCAGGTGCCTCACTAGTTACCTCCCTCAGGCATTGTAATGTAGGGTCTGAGAGCTGAGCCTTTCTCAACTCTCTCTTTGTAACCCTTCCCAGCTCTCCTTCTATAAGAAGTCTGGTATTATCTGACAGTGGTGCCTCACTGTCAGCCTGGGTACTACTACTCACTTCTGCCCTTGCAGTCACTCTGTCCAAGGGAACACAGCAATACCCACAAGCAGCTGTGGATCACCTTCAGTATCACTGCCACTAGGTAACTCCCTCCATGAAGTAGCCACCTCATCAGTCCTGGCTTCAAGAGTGTGGTCTGTCTGAGTGCCCCAGGCTACCAGACCCACATGCCTGTCTCCAAGCCTGACTGCATGTCACTGCATCCACACAAGGTACTGCATTATCAAAATTATTCCCTATCAGAACATCACAGGGATATCCTCAAACACACCTACTTGCTTGCTTCCTTTTCCACCCTCAAAGTCAAGGAGAACCCTAGCCAAAGGCATATGGAATGGGGTCCATCCTAAAGCTCTGACTGGAGTAGACTGCCCACCAATGGACCAGTAATCAAGGAGTCTCAGTCCTCATGTCCTCATGTGCATGATTCATGATTGTTAGGTCAGAGGCTGTGTCCCTCTTAGAAGTGGCCTGTTTCCCATCTACTAAGATATGATATAACCTCTTGTGGTAGTTTGGTACCCTTGTTGTCTCCAGACAACTTACTGCTGGCATTCTGTCATTCCCACTTAGTCTCTCCCACCTTTTGTTCCCCACCTTGCCTCCATGGACATTTATATGTTACATGGCCCCACTGGTTACATTTCAAACAAGTAACACTTGATCCTGGCCATGTATCTGAACTAGTGGCTTCCCCTGTTATGGGCAGACTCTGTTGTGGTGGTTTAGTTGGCCCACCATGGGTTCCCTTAGACACATGAGCAGCACGGGTATCCCTTTCATGTGCAATGATGCCCTGCTTGGTCTTATATAGGTCTCCCTTTTCCCCAACCAGATTCTCATGTCCTCAGGCAAAGTGATAAGGGCTTATTCCCTCACCAAAAGGTCTGCCAGCCCTTCAAAAGTGGTGACTTGACACCCTGTCACCCACCTATGAAAATAAGTGCTTAGTTCAGCAATATATTCACACACACTTTCATCCGCCTTGCTTCTATGCTCATGAAACCTTTTCTATAAGCTTCAGGTATTAACTTAAACCACTCTAATAAACAATTTTTTAACAGTATTATAATTTAAGCAATCAGTATCAGACATTATACTGTTTACATACCCTTTCAAATATATGAATAAAACTATCAAAACTATCACCCTCTGTAAATTGTGGAAGAAATTTACTGACCTTTATTGCTTCTAGGGTTCAGTTCCTCCTTTCTCCATTACCTCCATAACCCTGGCAAAGAGACAGCATCCCTTTCATGTTGCCACTGACTCTCATTTTCTTCAGCCTCCAAACATCTCAGTCTCTCTTTTTCTTTGGCCTCCAAACACTGCAGCTTCTCATTTTCTTCAACCTCCAAATGCCACAGTGTCTCTGCTGATTTTACTTCCAAATGTTTGCCCTGCAGTTCAAGTCTCTTTATCTCCAGATGGATTTTTGAATCCTCTGTGGAAAGGTTGAACTGTCCATTTTCTGAGAGCAGTACATCCCCAAGGCCAGTCTGGTTGTCTTCCTGGTTACTGGTTTGTATTGCAACTGTGACTAATGCTGCAACCATTTCTGCTTTAGTCAGGTTGGCATGCACCAGTCCTTTGGCTTGGCACATCTCAGTCAACTGGCTCCTTGTCAGCTTGCCATACTCCTCTGCTGACTTCCTTGCCTGCTCTCACTGGCTAACTAAGCTAACAAAAAATAAATAAAATGATTGTGATATGAAACTCTGAATGTTCACTGTGTGGCTGCTTGAGAGTACAAACACCTTCTTTAGTGACCACTGATTACAGGCTATAGGAGTTCAATATCCACACCACTGAATCACAATATGTGGATATTCCCTCCACTGCCACCAATAAATGGGATAACCCACCAATGGACCAGTAATCAAGGAGCCTCAATCCTCACCACTGGCACTGGTGGGGGACGTACACTAGGAGGATGAAAAGTACACACACACAATATTTCCAGATACAGCACTCTCTGCTTTAAGTTCTGTTTCCCTTAAGAGCACAAAGAGACCACAGTCAGTCTGGGGCTGGTTTCTCCCTCTTTCTCCAGATTCCCAGTATGACTTCCCACTGAAATAGCTATAGAGTTGAGATCTCAGCTGAGTGGCCAAGTCAAGACCTCCAGCACCATCCCTGCCCAAGTAGCTGACACACACACTCTTTGAGGTTTGATTTATACATGCACACATACCTGGAAAAGGCTAGCACAAGTTTACTAGCTATGCCCCCTTTTGCCCAGACTATAATGTACTTATCACTGCCACCAGCCAATTCCTTATCAGCTACTTTAAGGCCCTTAACAAAGAGTGTCCAATCTTACTGTGTAATGTTACTATTAATACAAATGGTAGTTTGACCAAGAGTAAGACTTTTAGGAGTGGCCAACACAGTGTCACCAACTAAATATGGAAGTCCTCTCATAACTTAAATAAGTCTCACACAGATCAGCCACAATGAAAGGTTTAAATATATTTAAAAATAAATAATAAAAGTAAAAGAAAATATTCAGTATATATTCACAGTAAAATCAGAGTTCAAAATCACAGTAAATATTTAAAGCAACATTGTAGGACAGTCTCAAATAAATAAAGAAAAACATCTAAATTATGCTTCACTATATTCCTGACTGCATCTAAGAGAATTACTATACCCTAGTTAACTTACTTACAGAGCAAGACAGATGTGGTGAATGGATCTTCTAGTTGTTGTTGTCAGGTTCAAGACAGAATACAGAATGCTGTTTCTCTCTCAGAGAGTTCTCAAATTAATATATCAAATATTACTGCTGGGCTAGCTTGCAGAATTACATCATTTCTTCTTATCTGACTTCTAGCCCTGGGGCCCAAAGCAACCACTGATGGCAGCTGGTACATTTGGCATCTAACTTAAAAATACGTAGACAAGGGCTTTAACTCAGATCTTTGGCAAATGCTGGAAGTCATAAAACAACAAAACACTTCCACAACTCAAGCCTAGTAATTATTTCACCTTAAAGACAATAAAGAGAGCTCCCTAGTACAGGTATCCTGTCTCTTGCTGTCATAAAGTAATTTAATTTCAGCTATTTTTCTGAAGTTATGCTAGACTGAAACTAACCTCCTGTGTTCCAGTTTCCACTGTTAAAATATATACATTTAAACAGTTACAATGCTGTATGTACATTTTTGTTCTCTTCCAGCAGGGTACACTGTGGTTACATTTCAAACAGTACTTTGCAAATACCTCCAAGCAGTTTGATATACACATGACATATAGTTCTAATACATTTGTAACATAAGCATCTTATATATATCATGTTGATATTAACAAATGACATATAAATATTTTAAAAATTCCAGAAACTGGGCTGGCAGTATCTCCTTTTGTCACAATTATAAAGAAAGGGAACAATAAAATTTGAATAATGCAGAGACAGCAAATGACATTAAAGAATGTTAGTATGATTTGCCTTTTCTAGAAGAAGAGTTCCAGACTAAGACCCCATTACCTATATTGGTAACAGGGAAGGCAGTAGCTTTTACCTCATAGTGTAGCTTTGGTGAGGTAAAAAGCTGTCCTGGGTGCAAGGTGTTGTGGCCATGATCAAGAGATGCCAGCTGAGCATTAATGCAATATTTGTATTCATTTTCGGAAATGCTGGTACAGAAATGAATTTTGATACTGCTTCTCTGCAGTAGTGGAATGCATTGTGTGTGGTATAAGTTGTAGCAAACTGCTTGTTATGTCAATGTAGCAAGTGACTTGCTGCAGTTTTAACAGTCCTCTTTTTTGTTCATTTATTTATTATTATTATAATTATTATTATTATTATTTGTTTGTTTGTTTTGATTATTTATTTTTTTGTTTTGTTTTGTTAAAACAGGGCCTGGCTTGCATTTCAGAATACCTTTTTTATTTGTTCTTCAACTACATACAATCAAGGAATGGCTCTGGGTGTTAGATGAGTTAGATACACTCTTTTGGGCATTGGTAAGATATAGCAATTGGTTTTAATACATCTTGCTTATTTAAGACTATGCAACTAAGTACCCTGAAGATATCCATCAATGTAAGACTGATGGTAAAGCCACTGCTGTTGATGAAGTTTAATTATTTTTCATAGGAAGGACACTTAAGGAAATCGCCACCAATATTTTATTTCTAGAATAATGTACCACATGTATTTTTCAAAGGAAGGACACCTAAGTGTTACTAAACAAATGATGCAAGAAGCAAAGTGAATTTATTATTAGCCCAAGGCTTTATAACTTGCTTTTTACTTTGGTCTGCTACACTTGTTTTGTTTAGCAATCAGTGAGAAGTGTATTACATTTTTCAAAGCTGTATGTATGTTTCCAAGAAAGATCTGTGGTGGTTGTCATCTGTGTGGCAGTGCAAGGAGTGCTAATAAGGTTTTTACATAGGAATCTCATTATAGCTAAGTTCTTAGGTAGGAATGTTACCATAGCACAAAAGAATATGATCAGATCTCAAGAATAAATAATAACTGAGTTATTATTAGGCAGATCTAATCAATGCTTTATAGTACATGGAGATTAACTGCCCTGATGGACTATTTGCTAAAGAAAAAAGTTCATAGTTTATAGGTTTATAGGTACTTACTAGGCCATTGATCTGTGGGGATCTTAAGAAGGCTAGCATTACATTTCCACGGTAGTTTCTAGACCTTATATTTTGCATATGAATAATCTAGAGGTGGGTAGAAAAAGGATGTTTTGGAACACATAGTTGTTGCCCCTATCCATGAGGGACATGGGTGTTTAAATGGGGGTGAATTTGCAGTTTCACATCCATTTGTCCAAATTATGTTTGAATAGAACAGGAGAAGTAATTTGCTTTATCTGGAGTGGAAAACAGTTTCATAGAAAAGTTATTCTCTGTGTTAAATACTTATCCCTCCAACATGTTCTGTCTATATGGAAAAAGAGATTGAGATCCCTTGAGCGGGTGTTTATGATACCTTTGGACTTGCAAATGTGTAATAACATTGATGGAACAGGGTTTGTTGAAGTTCTATATGCAAGGTAGAGGTCACTTCTCAATAGCCCGTATAATACAGAGAAGAGGAACAAGCCTTTGACATAGTCTGCATAGTTTTTATGATTTAAGCCCTTGATTTGTTCAGTGAGACAATGGTGTGGTCACTCCAGCTATGACAAGTGTATGAACATGTACATACTGAATAGGGCTTTATATTCAATGTCCTGATGACAGCCGAGTATAGTGGAATAATTGTATCACTGATAAGTACAGTCAGACCTCTGCACGTACGGCTATTGCACGGCACAGAAGCATCAAAGAATTGCAAAAACATGGTAGAGCCAGCAAACAGTGGACCATAATCCGTTTATTGAGGGAAGAAGGAAAGAAACATACCGGTTTTGGCCATTAGGCCTTCCTCAGTGTTTGTAACTGTTACAAAATCCACAATATATATATATATATATATATATATATATATATATATAGATATTCCGAGAGCCTAAATTTGACACAGCGGTAAGTTTGTCCTACATAAAACACTGAACAATTGCATGATGCCAAATAAATCACCCAGTCTGATTAACAATTTGCAAAGAATCTAATAGAAAAAAACTTCACCAGTGTTCCTACTAGTAAATTCCTTTCTTTTACTCATATTATTGCAATGTGTACAGTGGCCACATGCGAAGCATCCCAGTAGAGGGCCCACTTGTAAGGTTATTTGTTTAGATAAGTTCTCATTCTTGTTGATATGTTTATAGTGGTTGAAAAAGGAACCCATGTTCCGAACCCGTCTATATGAGAAGTGACATCTGTCATCCAATATTGCCCTAAGTTTATTATCTGCTAACAATATATTCCAATGTCTCCGCACACAGTTGATAAGAGTGTCTGTATTTCTCCCATATGTAGTAACCAATCTAATTTGTGAGTTTGATTTCTGTTTATGCTCCTTGTATTGTAGTAGATTCTCCCTGTTTGTGTTAGTAGCATACCGTCTGCCTTGAACGATATAATATATCAACAAGAATGAGAACTTATCTAAACAAATAACCTTACAAGGGGGCCCTCTATTGGGATGCTTCCCATGTGGCCACTGTACACATTGCAATAATATGAGTAAAACAAAGGAATTTACTAGTAGGAACACTGGTGAAGTTTTTTCTATTAGATTCTTTGCAAATTGTCAATTAGACTGGGTGATTTATTTGGCATCATGTAATTGTTCAGCGTTTTATGTAGGACAAACTTCCCGCTGTGTCAAATTTAGGATCTCGGAACATCTTAGTGACATTAGGACTTGTAAACCTATGAATGCACTGTACAAACATACAATTAAACACCCAAAGGCCAAGTTCAGATTTACTGTGATTGACATTATACAATGGAATACAGGTAATAAATCTGGTTGGCATGCAATATTAAACAAAATGGAAAAGAAATGGATTATTAAATTAGGTGCACTTTTTTCCCCTGGTTTAAATGAATATATATAAAAATGAATGTATAAAGGTATGCAATTTTGCTTTTGGACTGCAGGTGGCATTGGACCACTCTCTCTCTCTCTCTCTCTCTCTCTCTATATATATATATATATATATATATATATATATATATATATATATATATATGTTGTGGATTTTAAAACAATTACAAACACTGAGGAAGGCCTAATGGCCGAAACCGGTATGTTTCTTTCCTTCTTCCCTCAATAAACGGATTATGGTCCACTGTTTGCTGGCTCTACCATGTTTTTATAATTGTATCACTGGACATGGATGTCATAACTTTAGATATAAAATGTGCAATGAAAAAAGACTTCCTTGTAATAGCTGATACATGGTTACCAAAGGGCAGTTCCTTGTTGACACAAGTTCCCAGATCCCTATCTATGGTAACAGCTTTCAGGGGGTGTGTTGTCAATGAGATAGTTACAGGGGAAGTCATGCTTTCAGAAGAATTATACTTTTAATCCATGGTTTTGACACTGATTTTTTTTTTTATTTGTGGGAAAGGCCCCAATGAAATTTGATTGTCTTCTGGGATGTTTTTAATGGTATCAAGTTTACAATCATCTGCAAACATGGTCAGCCATAAACTCTTAACATTTGCTTTGACTTCCAAGAAGAAAATTACCAAAGAGGAATGGCCCATGGACTGTACTGTAGGACACAGCACTACTAACAGGTCTTTTAGAGGAGATACAACCACCCGCCCTAATTGCCTGGGTTCTATTTTTGAACCAGTGTGCTATCCAATGAGTTACAAACTGCTGTCATAAAAGTATTGTTTATTTATTTTTGTGGACTGTCCTTCCTGTGCTTTCAGTGTTACTGGGAATTTGTTTATCTGTTTATCTGTCTATCCATCTATTTATTTATCAGTTAGTTTGTTTATTCGTGTGTGTGAGTATTTATTTATTTTTTTTGTATTTGTAATAAGGAAGATCCAAATGGTCACAACCTGTTTTCAGAAGATGCTGAGAGAATAAAGATCCAGATAATTATTTCAGAAATAGTCATGGCTAAATTCAGGTCAAATGATTGCAGAGAGCAATATAGCTAGCCATGAAGATATAGCAACAAACTTAACAAAGTATGAGTTAGAGAATGTCTCACCTCTTACCTCTGGCTGCATGCACTGCCATACCACAAAATGCATGTATGCCCAGGCTAGAGTGCAAATAATTTCTACTATGTCTATCTTCAGCATACAATGGACAAAAGATGCAGGTTGTTGAAATCAACATATGTAGATTTGCCTTCTTAGCAAAACAACATGATGTTTCCTTCCTTATTTGTTGACTAGCCCTGCCCATCAATACTGTCTTCCTTTTGTTTGTCCTGCATCTCCCAATCCACTGTTACCCATCCCTCAGTACGTCAGCACCTGCCATGTTAATCTTGTTTTCTGTTTATGTGTGTTAGTTTGCCCTGCTCACTCACCTGTCTTTAAATGTATTCACCTCTCCTTACTTCCTTCCCAACTTCACTTCTGGAAATACTTATCAGCTTTCCGTGCTTGTACCTAATCACCTGATGTTTCATTACCATTTGAGCTCAAAACTGTGACTGCCTATTACTTCACAGACTTTAATTGCTTGTTCTGTTTTCTAAATTGTTCCACATTTCACACTGTACCTATTATTATGCTGTATGGCTTTTTGTCACACTTTCTTGAGATCAACGTTTGAAAGGTATTTCTCTTTGTATACATAAAATGGACACCTCCCAAAAAACATTATCCTTCTTTCCCTCTTCCGTCCTGTTCTTCCCTTAGCAGCTTTTAATATGTGCTTACATCTACTTGATTCCCCCTTTTCTATACGGTTACATACTCCTATCTCCACCCTTTCATCTTGCCCAAAATAGATTTAAATAATGCTAAGGACATTTCTCCTGCCTGCTACTTCTACAAAAAGTGTATGCACTTGTGCCATGAATGCCTAATGTCTTGCCACATCTCTCAGTCACTACTGGGGCATTGCTCATTTTCTGCATACCTTGTTCTGACTGAGACTAGGTTTCCTAATATGTTCCTGTTTCTAATGGTCTTGGAGCCATGTCATACACAGCAGGTAATTAGTGGCTGACTTAGCATGGTCAGAGGCATTATGTTTCAGAAACTTGTAAATTGTCTTTTAGGATTAAGTTGCAAAATGCATTCAGAGCTTACATGTGCAGAAACAAAAGCTATAGGTACTTATCATAACAAATGTTCTATTAGAAGAGCTCAAGCAGAGGCAGACTCTGAAGACTGATGCCTTTTGAGTCATACAGTCCAATAAGAGCTCCCTTAGCGTGTCAGCCCCTCTCAGTTTCTCAGAGTGCTCTGTTCCTCATTATCCTTTCCCAGCTCTAAACCTAAGAAAACCTATCATTTCAAAACTGGAAGAAAATGGAAACATCTAGTATTCTCAGAGTAAAGGCGGGAGATGTGGGAGGTACGGTTAGGTCTCATGGACTTTTTCAAACAGATCTGTTATTATAGGATGTGCCCATAACTTTCATAGCTGATATTAAAGAAATCCACCATTTGTAATCTGTCAGCCAACAGTCATAGCTAATCCACCTGTTGGTTCTGATACAAGAACATGCTCTTCACTATCATGACCCAAAACCTAGAGGGAGACCTAGAAGAGGAATCTACCTTGTAATGTTTTGCAAAGGTTTTCTGAGTAGATTGTGATGCAGCCACACAAATGTTAGCTGTGGGGTCTATATTACAACATCGAAATGGCTAAACACCAAATGCCATTGAGCGACACATAAAGAGCGAGCTACAAGTTAAGCAAAAAGCCAGATCACTGATTTTTTTCCAAGGGAAAAAAATTGGTAGGCCAACCAGAGATGACACACCAGTTCAAACATTACACAATGGGGGGCTTTGTCCTCCACAGCCCCCACAACCCCCCCTAACTAAATATACCAACTCCGAGATCGCACTACAGTTGGTAAAGGGGCAAATTCACGGTGATGGCCAAGTGATTTTTTTCACTAGGAGAAAAATCAGTGATCTGGCAGTTCACTTAACTTATAGTTCTCTCTTTATGTGTCGTTGAAATGACGTTCAGTGTTTAGCCATTTCAGTGTTGTAATATAGATCCCAGCTGTGATGGTATTGTAGAAAAGCACCTGATTTGTCCACAGCCCTTGTGGAGAGAGTCTTCAGAGTTAATTGGATGTCTGTTATTCCTTTATTGTTAATTTGTGCTATTCCACTTTAGGCAGGTGTTTCCTTAGTATATAAGAACTGTAGTTGAACAGGCTAGCTCTTTATAGTTCTGCACTATGTCCAACTGAGCTTACTTAAATCCTGCTGTGCTAACTGGATTTTTATTTGCAAATTGCCTTTGTTTCACTTGGTTTGGACCTGATGAAGTAAACTGACTTTTTTTCTTATCTGCCTTTCTTATCTGCCCTCTTTTTAGCTGAGTTTGGTCCAGACAGCAGATGAGAGATATGAGACTGTTGCTGATTTTGTGCCTGGTTGTCATAATTGTTGCTCCTGATGAGAGGAGGAGAAGTTCTGTATTTGCCTGTCTGAATTGGTTCGTGATTGTCCATACTTTTTCTATCTGTTGTTCCCTCATTTACAATTGTTGCTTTTCTCCTTTATGTGGGTTTTTACCTAATATATAAGGAACATATCTTCAAGGGCTGGCACTTTAAAGTGCTAAGCTATGGTGTACTGAACATCCTCACAGAGTATTTTCCTTATAGTACTACAATGGTTAATTTTATAATCTTGTCTTTGAAATATTGGGCATGACCATGGTTGTCTGTGTTTCTGCCTGTTTTTCTGACATCTCAAACACAATCTGGACAATTGGATGTGTAATCATAAATTCACCCCAGGCGTTCCACTTGTGTCCATTTTGGACAGGGGCAATAGGTGCTGATCATAGTAATAAGGATACAATTTGGACCATGAGCGACACATAAAGAGTGAACTGCAAGTTAAGTGAACTACCAGATCACTGATTTTTTTTCCCAGTGAAAAAAATCACTTGGCCATCACCGTGAATTTGCCCCTTTCCCAACTGTAGTGCGATCTCGGAGTTGGTATATTCAGTTAGGGGGGGTTGTGGGGGCTGTGGAGGGCAAAGCTCCCCATTGTGTAATGTTTGAGCTGGTGTGTCATGTCTGGTTGGCCTACCGATTGTTTTCCCTTGGAAAAAGAATCAGTGATCTGGCTGTTTGCTTAACTTGTAGTTCGTTCTTTATGTGTCACTCAACAGTGTTCGGTGTTGAGCCATTTCGGTGTAGTAATATAGACCCCACAGCTAACATCTGTGTGGCTGCATCACAATCTACTCAGAAAATGTTTGTAAAACATTACAAGGTAGATTCCTCTTCTAGGTCCCCCTCTAGTTTTTGGGTCATGATAGTGAAGGGCATGTTCTTGTATCAGAACCACCAGGTGGATTAGGTATGACTGTTGGCTGACAGATTACAAATGGTGGAAATGTTAATCACTAGCATGATGCTCTGTTGTGTGTATATATGCTATATGTATGTTTATTAATCACTAGAATGTTGTCCTGATGTGTATGTATGTTCTACTTCTTTTTACTCTCATGTAATGTATTGTAATGTGGAGCTTTTCTCCCTGGGCCTTCGCTGAAAATAGGCCTGTGTTCAGTCAGACTTTCCCCGGTAAACAAATGTAAAATAAAATAAATAAATAACGGATAAAATTTGGCTAGGCTTGTAAGGGCCCTCAGGCCATTAGCCTAGTAACTTCCTATGATCCTATGATCCTTCAAGTTAAATCTGAGTCTCATGTTCTGGTTCACTTGCTTACTTACTAATATCACCTCATATAGTAGTCAGCGTGGGACCACAGTTTGCCCTGTCCCTTCTGTTGCCAGCCTGCTCACTTTAGGAACTCTGTTGGAATGACTGCTTTGTGCTAACTAGCAATCTCTTTTAACATTTACTAACACTACTTATGAGAGGTGTAAATACTTGTTAAATTTGAGTATAAACTGTCACACTCTACATATATTAATAAACAATTTAACACTGCATAACAATCACCTAACAAAGAGACACACTTTTGCAGAAAAACAATCATTAACTTAGCTTCCAGGGCCTTCCCAACTTTCTAGGGCTTTTCATATTACAGCTGGAAGGTTATGGAATTCTCTACCACTGCATTTAAGAAGCTTTAATTTATTTTTGTTCAAGAAAGAAGCAAATGCTTAGTTGGGGGAAGGATATCTGACCCTATATTTAAAGAAGCAGATTCTCTGAAGACCTAAACTAAGGCTCGGAATCTAGACAATAACATTGAAACATTGCCCTCATTTGAACAAACATCAGCAACATAGCAACTCATTTTAACACATCTTCACTTATACCTTCAACCACAACTAAAGTGAGTCACCATAGTTTTATGCCTACGGACTCCGAAGGCAACAGATACATATGGTAATGTGCTAGCAATGGGTGCATCTATACTAAGGCACACAGATTTTCCACTCACCAAGCTTTGTAGCTATAAGGTCACACTCAGTTTTCTCTCTGTTGCCAGTGTTTGCATTGCGACCAGAGCCCTTAAGTCTCTTCATCCCAAATATAAAAATGCTCTCATTGTCACCAACATCAGGGTGAATAACATTCTACCCTAGAGAGGATGCATAAAGATGTAGATGAGTTCTATATTCATTTGTGTTTGGCAAGTTACACATTTGCATTACGCTGTATCTTCTTTGAGAACAATGGCAAAAATAGCAGATTTCAGCAATTTTCTTGTTAAATGTGATGACTGATAGGATGGCCTATTTTGCCAGTCCATTTGTTAGGCATTCTAGACTAGCAAATTGTAATCCTACATTAGGATGGGTTTGTTCAGAGCCTGGAGTCTTAACACCTTACTTCATTTTAAATACTCCATGATGCTTGAATCCACTCATGTTGGTGCAGAAATTTGGTTTCAGTGTTCTGACAACATATCCTTGGTTTACTATCAAAATGTTGAATGGCACTTATGCAAAATTGGGGTGGTTGAATGCATGTTTCTCAGTTTCTGTAATGCCAGTCTGAAAATGTTCAATTCCACATTAGCGAATGGTAGGGTTCATTCGCTAATATGAGATCAGCACTCAGATTGAAGATTGCACTACAGTGGGGATCGGGAAATTTACCCTTTTCCTCACTGTAGTGCGATCCCGGAGTTGGATTGAATAATATGCATGGGATATGGGGGTGCAGGGGGGGCTTGCCCCCTGCAAATCCATAAAAACACATGCTTTTTACTTAAAATTTCTATGGCAGCTTTACCACAACAGCCTTTATTTATTTTAACGTTATGTCCTCATATTTCTAATAATTTTGAATGCGGACATCAAGGTAATGTTTGCCAACATTCTGTTAAAGCGACATTACCAAATTCATCAAGGGTATTCAACAAAATGATTAGAATTTGTTGTTAATTTCAACATTTTGATAATAAACCCACATCCTCTATAAAAATGTACAGTGACTATCACACTTTCAGATAATTTGGATTTGGCAGGGAACTGTCTGTTTCAATCTACTTGAATATCATAATAAATCACAGTAAACATCCAAAATTCTGAATTCAAGTTGCTTTACATTTAGATCACATTTCCTAAAGTAAATTACAGTAATACTGCAGAACTTTAGAGCACCCTTCAGTGTCACCTGAGAACTACAGTAGGCAGTTTGACAGGTTGGATTCAGTCTCTGTTAATCCCAATGCACTAATGCTGTGTGACTTCAACTATCCATCCATCAACTGGGAGTTATATACAGCTATCAATAAATACACACATAATTTCTTAGCTTTAATTTGTACCGACTCCCTAAATCATATTGTGCAAGTCTCCAAGAGAGGGAGAAATATACTTGACCTTGTCATTACAAATACTGCCTTTCCTTGCAAACCTACTAACATTACTTACTTTTATCAAATCTGATCAGCAGATTGTCACTGCTTCCTTCAACTAACTAATTAATTAACTAACTAAACTATAGCACCAAATTGCCCACATATTCAGCTACTTTCATGGTCTACTTGAAGCAAACCTTGTATCCTTACTGGGGAGTCTTATTAAATTTAAAAGTGTTTTATTCCTTGCTGAGTTAGTCTCAAAAAGTCACTTAATTTCTAACAGTTTTTATAACCACCTCAACAAATATATACGTGTATACATAATTCAGAACCAATAAGGTATATGCATGGTGAGAAATTTGGGGGTAAAATCTCATGTTGGACCACTTAGAATAATACAGTTTACAACACATGTATATATATATATATATATATATATATATATAGATATACTTCATTTACAAAATCTGACATCATTCCAGAGGAACATAATTTGGTCTGAAAGAATTCTAAATTAATCAATAGGAAGAGTAACAATAAAAATAACTAATGGCAGCTAACATTTTACAGGAAAATCACAAAGATTTTTTTTTTCAAACACATTTGGAGCATTCAGAGTAATTCCAGTACTGCATCAAACTCATAATGAATGTCACCACTTATTCTGACTCCAAAGCTATAACAAATATATTGGATGACACAAGTAGCGCTAATTTTCATTTTCCGTGTACCTCAATGCCCACTCTCTTGAATTAGTTAGCACTGTTCCTGCCATTATCTCTTTGAATCACAGCCTGAAAGTAAATAAGAGCTCCAGTATAACAGGCAGATTTGTTTAATAGCACAAAACATGTTATTGCTGAATACCTCCTTCAACTTTTTAATATCTGGCCCTTTGAATGGTATTTGCCTAAGCTTTGGAGAATAGCGGTAGTTGTGTGCCATTGCATAAGAGTTACAGGAAATTATCATCTCACTATCCTCACTAGAATTATCTGTACATTTTTGAAATAGATCTTAGTCAATTTCATTAACAGCAAAACTGGTAACTTATAAACACAACCCTCAGTCATAATCAGATGAGTTTTGTGAAAGTTTAGGTGTGCGTGCATATTCTGGTTGACTTATTTTTGAGTGACACTGATGCCACTGATGGGAGTCATAGTGTCCATGCCACTTATGTGAACCTTGCAAGGGCATTCAGTGTGATTCCCCATGCAAGAGATCTTAATAAATGTACCAACAGAAATTTCTCCAACTGTATAAATTAATGGATTAATTATTGTCAGTGAATGCACACATACAGTGAAAGCTAGTTGTAGTGTTTCATCTAATAGGTTAGTCAATACTAGAATCTTTCAGGACTGTTTGCTTGGTCTCCATTTTAGCAACCGCTTCTGTAATGTGAAGACAGACTCCAAAGTTTGGGACTGTGCAAGTCTGTGTATGACTGCAAAGTGGATGTTCGTATTGCTTCCTCCACAGACTGTTATATTCTCCAGATGCGCTAGATAAAGTCAGCATCTGGTGTTTTGACAGTGGATTTAGACAATGCAAACTATGGAATGCAGTTGTATTTGAGAAACATCAGTCATAATAATTGAAATTCGAATTATCTCTTTTGTATCAGACCAGCAGTTTCTATAGATTCTGCCACTTACTCCTGTGCTGTACCAGGACATTGCTGCTTTCCATTCTGAACAGAAAACTATTGGAAGTGGTAGTTTGTAATCACACTTGATAATAAGTTATGAGGACCTCCTGTCCCATCATGAGCCCAGGTAGCTTCAAGGCCATAATAGGCAGGCCATGATTCAGAAAATGCATTTTCACTGAAACCATTTGTTTGTCTACCTTTATATGATACATTTTCTGCCTTGGTTCTTAATTCATAGAAGTAATACAGTGTGTTATTTTGATGGTAAAAGTGCAAACAAAGGTAATTCATTGGCATTGTTTCACTGAAAAGGACATACTACCTAGCCTTTGTGAAAAAGCAACTGATTGGCTGAAAAAAATCAATATTGCTTAAGAACCATTGCACCTGTTCAAAGTAGTACTCTACAAGAAATAGAAAGCTGTGTTTATCCAGTCCAAAGCAACAGAGATGTTATTTCAAAGAGTGATGCCTAAGGCCAAACTGAAAATAATTTGTATTTCAGATACAGACAGCTATGTAAGAAATCCCTCTTTTTAACAAATCTAGAGACATTACACTAAGAGCATACTACAATTAAGAGAACTGACACTGTCCTTTAATCTTAAAGACATTCGGTAGAGTTTTTGGCAAACTGGAGATTTTCTTTTTGCCTGGCCCTAGGGAGGGGGAAAACATGTTTTTATTGATCTTAATCTCCAGTCTTTTCTGCATTCTTGCTCACTCATTAGAAAGTGGAGGGGCACCAACATAACCTATGACCCTGCATACTTTGTTATAATTAATCTGACAAATATTCAAGATTTGCAAACTGCAATGTTTTCCTAGAACTTGCAATTTACAGTCTTCTTTTGTTCCCTGTATCACATGCTTTCTGATCAATGCTATGTCTTGGCACATTATTATTTCTCAGCAGGGCTTAGGAGGGCTGCTGGGCTGTAATCTATGAATGTCAGTCTCTTTATAAAGAGTCACATTTGCTCTGCATTTTAAGGCTTGTGGTCAGGACTGCATAAAATGTATGTTTTGTGACATTCAGTCTCTTTCTGTTCAGTTGGATGCTGCTCTTATGCCAGAGGGTTTCAGTTTAGTTTAATTGCAAAATTTAAAAAAGTATATCAAAGAAAAAATATTTTCTTCTTTATAACCAGTTACTATGTAAAGAGCTTACTTTGCAGGCATTATGCTATATGAAATGAATGGTTTATTTCCTGATGTTTCTTTGGGAATCCTAGTAATAAAACATACACTTTGCACATATATATCTGAACAACTTAAGACAAAATGATTATAAGCTGTTTCATTATTATTACTAGTGGATATTTTAAAGAAATACTGGTCAGACTTTGTTAAAGCACGACTGTACTATGTTTTCATTCAACAAGCCAGATATATGTACATTTCATGGTTCTTAGACGCAAGCCTCTGAAAAATTATTTTGCTCTTCCAAGGCTTAGAGTCTTTACTCTCTCATTCAAAAAACAAATATGTTTAGTGTCTGTTTACTGAGATATACTATGGATATGATCTAAGTATTTTTATCTCCAGAGAATAACTCAGGCATTTATTTGATTATTTCTTTAAAGATGAGTGGGTCTGTGCATGTATTTTTCTTTATATCTTTCTTTTTGCATGCTTATCATACTCTCATCAATTGCAGCGAATACTTTTATTTCATATATTTGAGTTCTTTACAGTTTAATCAGTATTGCCAAGTACAAATTTTACTTCAGATCACAAGTCTCCCATACAAGTTGTCTAAAATAATCAAAATCAGTATCAAACAAAAGTAAAGGATGCAATGCAGTTTTTAACAAAACATAACAGTACTTTTGTGGGAGGTAATTGTCACCGCTGCTTGCTGCTTATGGGTTGCTTTGTGTAAACTTATTCATGCAGTATCATCTTAGGTCATTTTGCCATGAATCAAGGGTTGTATCCCAGATATAGTGATTTTGGTCATTGAATCTACAGTTTGGAAAGGTGTGTATTATCATACAAATAGTCATCATGAAACTGAAGAGATCTCATCACAGATGACCGAATATCAAATATGCATAGACTCCATTTATTTATTGTTCTGTAGTTAACCCATTCAATTAGATTTTGGTTATCAGTAAACTGCAAAGACAGCCATTAAGGCTATTAGATATGGAAGGTAACATCAGTTTAACTTCAGGATGATAACCTGGCTTGCTTAAACCCATAACTCAGATTACTACACTGCTGCATGGGGGAAAGTCTGAGGAAAGTAAGCAGTGAGGCTGTGATGATGCATAATCATTTGTGGGAAATAATGTCATAGAATAAAACACATAATGAAGCCAATAATATCCTGTAGCGTGAAGGTTTTGAAAAGCTTTGATTTGCATGTTCATGCTTTTGACTACTCAGCACCTTCAGTTTTCTCCCATCTCATTGATAATGAGAAGTGGCTGATCAATCTGCACAGAACATGATTGTTTCTAAAGTCACAAGCTGCTATGCTCCTCTTATCCATGACTATCCACCTTTCTTTCTATAAGCTGTCTCTGAAAGGTACAAACACCTACACAAACTTAAGCTTTCATTCTCCCAATGGATAATCATATCCAAGAAAATTGCAGACAGGTACATTGCTTGCCTAGCTTCCATCCTTATCAACTGTTTTATTAATGAAGGATATTTCCTTGCTATTAGGAAGCGGGTACTCATTCAGCTGCTTAATAAAGATAGCCCTTCTATTGCACTAAACATTTATCAGCCTGTGGTACTGCTGTCATATCTTTTATTAATCCTACAATAATATCTATCTATCTATCTATACAGTCAGATTTTGTTGCATCTACCCTATTCAAACCTGTTTACAGCTCTCAGCATGGCTATAGGCTAAAATATAGAACATGTATAGTCCTTGTGCATGTTGTCGAATAAATACATATTCAAGTAAAAAATGGTAGCCTTGCTGGTGAATTCTTTCTGAATCTTTTCAAAGCTTTTTACACTATGTCGCATTTCAAGCTTGTTAAGATCCTGCCATCCAATGGACATACTTCTAGTGCAAAGAAGTTGTTCTGCAGTTACGTAGGCTACAGAGTACAGGTGGACAGATAGAATAGAACTATCTTTTAATTCCTCCTAGCTGCTCTTGAATTTCTAAGGGCTCTTGATTGAGCCAGCTGCATTACCCACTTTTTCTAAATGTCAGGTTCTGTACTACGGAGTGCCAGTAGATACACATTTTATATCTGGCTTCATCATCATCTTGGCTGACTGACTCTGCCATCATCCTCTCTGAATGACTCTGCCATCATCATCGCTGACTGATTCTGTCATCATCCTCGCTGACTGACTTCACCATCATCTTCGCTGACCACACTAGATGCTGTTAACTCACAGCAGTCCAGTTTTTATTCCTTACAGGAGCAGCTTGCTGATGTGAGGCTGTACCTTAAAGTTTGTAAAACCAAGGCAATGCTACTCCCTAAGGTCAGCCAGTCTAATGGTGCCCACTCTCTTCCCTGCAGATAATGTTGATCAAACAGTGAGAAAATCCAATCTTCATATAATGTCTATTGACCATTTCCCCATTGAAAAAGTTAGTTCTACTAAGCACTTTTGCTATATTATCAATATTCAAATCAAGTGTTACAAACATGTCATTAATGTAGTGACCAAGAGCAGTCAAAAACGTGAATTTATGCAGATCAAAGACATTTTTTCTCACATTATATTAAGTTCTCCACAGCTAATGCAAGCTTTCCCTTCCCTGCTCCTTTATACTGCACATTTTCTTACAGGTCTTCCTCCCAACACAAGCTTGAAGAAGCCTACTGTTCAACACCACAGTTTGCAGTGGGTCACTGTGGTAGAATCCCTTATTGTTTATCACTACATAATCTGCCCTGGCTGAAATGAAATAAAAATCATCAATGACTTAACTAAAATTTGCTCTTAAACAAATATATTCTTTCAGCTGCCCTCTCATGCTATTAGTTGGCAAGCTTGTTATTGCTCATTGCACCAAAAATAAATCTGGTGATGCCAATGTCTCTGTTTTGGTCATAATACTTTGGAACACTTACCTTATAAACTTTGGCATATCCCTGAAACAAGAGCTTTTATATACAAAGTAAAAAGTAAACAATATGCAGCTTCATTTCCAGCCGCAGAATACATGGAACATTTTCCTGGGTGCTCCCTTATAGCCTGACTTTTGCAACAATTGTCATCCTCCATTATTTTCATTTTTGATGACATTTTCATTGCTGTCTATGTCACTATGTGTAATCTACCCCCACCCCTTTCTCGTACAGTAGAACTTTTCCTTTAATTTAATTATTTACATACTTGTGGAATATCTGTGTGTTCTCATGTTTCACAAGTTAAAAAGAACTCTGCTGCCTAAAAGCACATTGTGTCAAAAACATTAACTCTGCATAATGCTCATCATTTGTCCTGAAAATCAGCATTAAATACCTGGCATTTTGTTGTGAATTACTGTATCATATCTCTGTGCATGCACTCTGCTCTACCTCCTACATCTGCAACTAGACTGGCATTCTGTGCTGTGCTCCCCCTTCTTCCAATACAAGTAAGTACTGGTCATACTATGTCTATGCCCTTTTCTGCCTCCCAACATAGTGCATATCTTTATATGTCTTAAGTTTATTCTGTGTGTAGGTTAGATCTTGCAAAGCACATTTTTTGTATTTTACTTTCTCTTTGGTGTGTAATTCTTACATTGTTTAGTTAATCAGCTGTATAATATACATTTCATACATTTTTCAATTAGAAGTGTAATCCTCTGGTATTTCTCTCTCTCTCTCTCTCTCTCTCTGTCTCTCTCTCTCTCTCTCTCTCTCTCTCTCTGTCTCCCTCTCTCTCTCTCTGTATTTTTTTTTTTACTTTTGTTTTCGCCAGAATGTAGCTGTCTATCAGTGGTATTAGCAATTGCAAATATACTAGACAAACCCTGGAAATACCTATAAATCCTGATACTGTAACACCATCAAATTATATATATATATATATATATATATATATATATATATATATATATATATATATGTTTAATGGCAAGGATACTTAGTTGTAAACATTGTGGGTTAGGCCCTCTTGTGGGAGAATATGGTTATGAGCTATAAAGTTAATGACTTTGCCAGACTTACAGTCATCAGCAAACTTTGTTAGCCAGAGACCATTGGTGTCAGCTTGGACATCAGCTTGAACATCAGAAAGTATATGATGAAGAAGAAGAAAAGGAGTAGGCCTGATATGGAACCCTCTTCCACACCATTTACCACAAACCTTTAAGAGGAAAGTATGACAGTAGACTTGAGTGTGTGGATTCTGTCTACGATCCAGCTAGCTATCCAGAGGGTTCCACAGGTGTTGAAAATAAAGAGAGCATTTATAAATAATGCCACAGTATGGGGTGGTATCAAAGGACTTGGCCTAATCCAGGAAGGCAATGAGTACTCACTGGCCATTCACAAGTTATTTATTTATTTTTCAGAGATGTCCACTAAATTTTGTAAGTAGGACCTATTGTTCAGAAAGCCGAACTGGTTTAGGATGAGGGATTCTAGGCCATCAATATCATTATTTATGAGTTCCAAAATAGTACATTCCATTACTTTCCAATTAACGCTGCTGACACTAACTGGTCTGTACTTACCTGTGTCAATTTATAAGACAACTCTTGTGTAGAAGTACCACTGTGGCTATTCTCTAAGCCTTAGAAATATATCCATTGGAAAGATTTGCACTGAGTAGATTTCAAAGGGGCTTGTTGAGACACTAATTAGTGCTAGCTAGAATACAACCTGGTATATTACTTGGACACAAAGAGCTAGAGATTTTGGTTTTGGAGGGGGTGTTTGTGACCTATTCATAAGTACAAAAAACTGATTGGCAAGGGGTCATAAGCAGGAAGGGGAGAATAGGGAGAGGTTCAAGCTAAATGTATCAATTAGTACATACTGGCAATGTCTTCAGGGCTGGAGTAGGCGATGCTCTTTGAAATTAGCTCAGTGCAGTGCTGAGCATTACTTCTAAGCTTTTTAACATAATTAAGGAATATCTTATGGTTGTCTTTTGGAAGATGTATTGATATTCATTGCATACCTGACTTTCCAAGTTTTGTGAGTTCTTTGCAGTTCTTTTGAGATCACATATAAAATGGAACGATTTTTGCTCATTCCTTCTTGGCAGAAGTTTTTGTTTTTCTTTTATTCTAGAGTTGACTGATACTGGGATTCTACATAAGGGTGTATTCTTAAATTTAAAATCATTGTTGTGAATAATAGGGATAGATGTATCCATGCAGGAATTAAGGTGGGCATAGACAGCAGCAGTGCATACTGCTACTTTTGTTATATGGTCCAAGTTAAAGGGAGGATACTTTCCTCAGGTTGTCCAGGAGTGCAAGAAATTTGGCCTATGAAAAATCCCTGAATAAAGTGAAGTAAAATGCAGTTTTGAGTTGTATTCTTAGTGAAATATAATGGCTTGGTGGTTTGATTTGATTATGGAGGTGGAGATTCTGGGTGTGAAGGAGGCTGGGGCTATATTAATATGGGCAAGGGACATCTAGTAGGAAAGGGTACTATCTGGTCAAGAGACTTGTCAATAACAAAATTAATCAACTGCTGTGCATACTTATTGCTTCTGGTGTGTGTTTCCTATTTGATAGATGGACATTTGAAATCACCAAGGTGATTGTGTTTAGTTCAGTAGTTAAGGACTGTAGTTGGTTAAGGTACATCAGATGTCATGGGCAGTGGCAGACATAGAAGGAGTTTATAGTTTGCAATAATATGGTAACTGAACTTTTTAATTGCATTAGGACATCCAGGAGTTCTAGGCCACTATCATCCTTGATTTGTTTGAGGAAATAAGATTGCAGATAACTACGGAAACATTTAAGTTTGCTAGAGGGTCTGAATAAATAATAGGTGCTAAACCTAGATAATAAAGAGGTGTTACCAATACATTGGAATCAAAATTTCTGTATTTACAAATTCTGATGAGGTCCAGGATCAAGATAGCTCCGAGGTCAGCAATTTTCTTATTTAGTCTTACGGGATTAAGTAGTACCAACTTGATAGAGGCCCGAATGGAATATCTTAAACTGGAAGTTCTAGAAGACTGACTGTGCCTAAAAAAGACTCTGTATGGTAGAAAATGGCTTAGACAATATGTGGAAGCCCTGAAGGAAAAGGTCCAGGACATCTCTGTCAAAGTAAGTAGGACTGTCAAACCTCTTCTCCCAAGCTGACACACTTTCTATCCCTGTTGAATGACAACAGTTATTGAGCCAATTGTTGAAGTCAATTATTTTCTGTTTGCACTATCACATTTTTTTTTTTGGTAATGGTGAGATACAGCTCAAGACTAGCTGCTTCCCCACCACAGTCACATACAATGGGGTGTCAAATAAGTCTCTCTAAACCTCCCCCAGTATGAAGCATTTAGAACTGTTCACTCCTATAAAGGCAAAAACCAGGCTGTATGCATATTTGTCTTTGAGGTTAAGCATTCTAAAGGTCCTAAGGACATCACAAATTCTTGCAACTAAGAGACAGCTGTCAATCTGTTCTTGCTGATCCTAGTGAATGTAACCTCCATGTGCCAGATTATTAAAGTATTTATGACTAGGACATAGTTATGTGTGGCAGCATATTTAGGTAGCCTTAAGGATCTAGGCATGCTGATACTTTGATCTTGATAGGAGGAAAAACAATGATTGCTGGCATGTGTGTGTGTGTGTGTGTGTGTGTGTGTGTGTGTGTGTGTGTGTGTGTGTGTGTGTGTGTGTGTGTGTGTGTGTGTAGTGGATAAGATGTGGGTATTTGGATGATGTCAAGGCCAGTACATTGTTTAGGAGGTATAAGAAAAGATTTTTTTCAGTAACTCAGTATATATAGGCTTAGTGCTGGTATCACACTGAAGTAGTGTTGGATTCAGCTGTACCTCTTGACTGTCAAGATTTTTACAGAATGCCCCAGATATTTTCCTGATATGTTTGGTCTGTTTGTCATTAAATTTGTGCTTTTCTGGCAAATCACTCTTTCAAGTCACTAAATTATAACATACATTTGCGTTTCAGACTTCATTTTCGTCAGAAAATGTATGCTGACACAAATCCTGTTATTCTAGCAACTTTCTAAGTTTCTATGAGCAATATTTAAATCTGTCCCTATTTTGGGGTCTTTGCCCCCTCCCATTATTTTAGGTTTTGTCCAGATTGCTTGTATTTTGAGGTTGAGAGGTATGGAGTGAGCTGTTTGCTGACAAGAAAGGTAAGTAAGATGGTAGCCTTGAATATGAAAAGGAATGTATGCCTCTCATACATAGATTCTCTATCAGGTGACAATAATGGTAGGGTTTGCCAGTGAAAATAAGGCAGCTACAACACTGACAACAAATGAAATAAGGGTAGACTGTGGTGACAGACAGAGAGAGAGAAAGAGAGAGAGAGAGAGAGAGAGAGAACTTAGAGGCTAGAGTTAGGTGTAAGGAAGGATGACTGCTAGCAGATATTATAATGGCATATTGGAGCACACAGGATGTATAGAATGACAGTGTACTGCTATTCTTCTAAACTTAAAAGGGACAAAATAAGTTGTACTGCAAAAGAACACCTACACAGGGACAGGGTACCATAAAAGAGGCTTGGCACTTTATGGAACCAAAGTGTAAAACATTAGAATGGTTCAAAAATGTAAGCATTGGTGTCACAATAATGCTAGGGTAGATGACAGGATACAAAATGGTATGTGAAATCAGTGCACTATATCAAAAATGGATCAAGAATCCAGGCACAGATGCAACAAATAAGGCAGGTTTTGGAAAACAGGATAGTTTATGATATGTAGGAACAGTATAATATACCAAAGATAGTTTAATAATGTAGGTGTGGGTGCCACAGTTAAGCTAGGTTTAGCTAACGGAAATATAAAATACTTTGCAATCGTTGTACAATCTATGCAAGTTACAAAGCAGGCATAGGTGCCACTGACAAGATAGGCTAGAAAATTGGATGCAACATACAATGTGAATGCAAAACCTGATGCGACTAAGGATCACACAGGCTTAAAATACTAAAAAGTAGATAAAGCAGAAACTCAGATCAGTGACGCAATATAGAGAGTGCCAATAAGCAGGTCTGGAAACATAATAAAGTATACTAAAGCAATATAATAATGCAAAAAACAACACATTGTGGATATAGTCAAGGAAAAAAACAATATATTAATGCAAAACCCAGATTAATTGGCACAATACAATATGTTAATGTTGATAAATGTGGGGTGGGAGACAGGATTAACTGGAGTAATGGTTAACATAAAAAATACCGTGGGCTATTTAGAACTAGATAAAACTGATTTAAACCAGTTAGAGACAGCTATATAGAAACAGTGAATGTGGATAGATAACACAATGTGCACGGATAGAAAATACCATAAGGAAAACAAGAGAAATGCAGGTTGGTAGCACAGGAAAAATTTCCATTTATAACCAGCTGGAACTAGTTAAGACCAATTTTGACCAGTGACAACTAGAAATCAGTAAGTTGCATAGCTGGGTAGCCCTATAAATAACAGTGAGGAGCTCAGCTAGATACATTTAATAACACAGCAGGTAACAGAAACGTGCAGTCTGGTAAACAGTTTTTAAAGAACAAAGAAGTTAGACAAGTAAAATTGTTGGAACAAGCTAGATAGTTTACACCATAAGGTAGCTCAACAAGTAATGAGATAAACACGGGCAGCTGATGCAACAGATGAATCATTGTGCATTCTTGACTATACTTTGTACTGCTTGTTATCTGTGCTTACTTTCCCTACAGCTACAAACATGTTCATAGGTTCATAGGTGTTTACTAGGATAACAGCCACAAGAGCCTTTTTAAAACTAGCCATGCATCTCAAATCTCTGACAAGTTCCGGTACCTTTGATAAGTGTAAGCATGTCTTTGGGAGATGAACCATTTACAGGTTAGCTGTGTCCATTAGAGACATAGCTGCCAAACCAGGGATGACTTTCCGGTTTCCCATCCAATTGTCCAAGATGCACTTGAATTGGATTAGGGAGGAACTCTGCTTCACATGGATGGGGAACCTGTTCCATAGACAGGGTAGTCTCTGGGATTTATTTTTTATTTATTTATTTATTTAACATTTGTTGACCGGGAATGTCCGACTAGGTTCCACAGAGCCTGTTTTCAGTGGAGGCCTGGGGAGAAATGCTCCACATGCATGTCTTTGGAATGTGGGAGGAAACCGGAGTACCCGGAGGAAACCCAAGCGAACACAGGGAGAACATGCAAACTCCACACAGAAGGCACCCCAGCCGAGAATCGAACCGGAGAACCTCTTGCTGTGAGGTGACAATGTTAACCACTGCACCACTGTGCCGCCCACAGACATGGGATACATGTCTATCTCTCCAGCAGGCCCTATTTCTATCACTGGTAAGGTTTAAGTCTTTAGAATGGGTAATTCTGGTGCTGTTTGTTTTGTGGATATGCAGGAGGTTCATCAGAGTGGAGTCTGACAATGCCCTATATGCCAGGCATAGATCTCCCCTCAAAAGCCTGTAGGAGACAGAATACAGGGATAGGACCTTGAGCCAGTCTGCATAGGACATATTATTTACACCCTGTATTCTTTTAGTGAGGAACCTCTGTAGACATTTCAACTGTTGGATATACCTACTTAGGTACATACCAAAAGGGGCTTTGTACTCAATGATAGGTCTGATGAATGCCAAATACAGTGGAATAATTACTTCCTTGGACTTAGTTGCCACACTTTTGTTTATAAGTTGTGCAGCATAGCCACTGTAGACACATGATGGTCAAAGACTAGATTACTAAATATATGTGTCTCTAAGTCCCTGACTACTGGGTCAACTCTAAGGGGTATGCTGTCAATATGATAGTTACCAGGGATGGATGACTTCCCAAAGGATACTATTATACCTTTCTTGGCATTTAGTTTTAACCCATGGCTCTGACACCAGTTGTTTGTCTGTATCAGCCCCTCCTGGAGAACATTTTTGTCAGTGTGAGATTCAATGATAGCTCCTAATTTGGAATCATCTGCAAATTTACTCAGCCAGAGACCACCAACATTGGCCTTCACTTCTGAGAAGTAAATGCTAAAAAGCAGCGGTCCAAGGACTGATCCCTGTGGGACTCCACTTGTGATTGGCCTCTTTGTAGAGGTGGACTCCCCAATTCTAACTTCCTGGTTCCTGTCTGTGAGCCAGTTAGCTTTCCACTGGGTGGCATATGGGTTTGTACCTAAAATCCAGAGTTTGTCAGCAATGCCTGAGTGGGGTATTTTGTCAAATACCCTGGCCAGATCAAGGTAGGCAGTGTAAACTATTTTGCCCTCATCCATTGCTCTGATGACTTTCTCAAAGAAGTCCACTAGGTTGAGTAGGCATGATCTGCCCTTGACTAAACCAGACTGGGTTGGGTTCAGTGTCTGGAGGTTTACTATATCTCTGTTGATCATCTCAATGATAATTCATCCAATGGTTTTACATATAAGACTAGTGAGACTTATGGGTCTGTAGTTTCCAGGGCATGTAGATGGCCCACTTTTGTGAAGAGGGATGACGTTTGCCTTTCTCCATTCATGAGGCATGAAGCCTGTTTGGAGGCTACAATTAAACTGTCATATTTCATGCTATTTAGAAGGCATCTTGGGATATTGTCTGGGTCCATTGATGCAGTGTTTTTGGTCTTAGAGAGAGCATTAAGAACCTGTTCTAGTGATAGGAGGGAGAGTTATATTTGATAATATTTCCTGCGGGAAGGTTGAGGGGGAGAGACGGGTAAAGTTGGAGTTGAAGTTATCATCCAGGAGGGTTGCTATATCTTCTGGCTCAGTAAAGGTGGCTCCATTTACAATGAGCTTTGCATACAGTTGTGTATTGCCTTTGAGGTTGCGGACATAGCTAAAGAATGCTTTGTGGTTGTCCTTTACCTGGGAGTCCAAACTTACTTCAGGTTTGAATTTGGTAGACTTTATTTGTCTTCTGAGTTATTTGATTAGTTTGATGTGAGTGTTTGTATCCTGTTGGGTGCTGCACCTCATAATTTTGCCATGATTTTCTTCCTCCTGTTATACATCCTATTGATTTTGTGATTCCAACAGGGGAGCCTTGCTTTTTGAGTTAGCTCTGTACTTCTTCCTGGTGGGTATGGCTGCCTCTATGCAACTATTAACATGCTTGTACAGGGTTTCTGTGAACAGTTCTGCATAGGCAGCATTGTTATCAGGGTTTATGGGGGCTTGAAATTTTGCCAGGTTGTCACTTAATAGCAGGAGGTTAGCCTTAGAATAGTTCCTGAATGTTCCAGGCTTAGCTGGGGGGGTCCAAGTTTTATTTGTACTTCAAAGGAGATCATTTTGTGATCTGACCTTACCAGGGGAGGCATTAAAGTAGGGGGTGTGCAGCAGTCTCCCATATTAGCGAGGAACAGATACAATATGGCAGCACCCCTGGTTGGTGTATTGACTATCTGGTCCAGGGAGTTTGTGTTTACAAAATCAAAGAATCTCTGTGCATGTACGTTTGGTGTTATACAGGATTCCCAATTAACAGTGGGGTAATTAAAAGTCACCCAAGAATATGGTATTGGGTTGGATGGTTAGTGTTTCTAATAAGTTTAAATACATGGTATGGGTTTCCTGGGGGAGCTATAGCTTGCAAGGAAGTGGTACTGGATTTTACCTATGGTGATTTGGACATGCAGCAGCTCAAGTGCATTGTCTTGTTTGACCAGCCTTGAAGTATATTTATTTTTGATGTAAATAGAGACACCTCCATCTTTAGTCCCTGCCTGTAAAGTAGCTGGCCTAAATGTGTGGAAGGCATTATAACCTTGCACTGCTGGTCTGCTCTCCAAGGCTTTAAATCATGTCTCAGTGACTGACAACTCGATTACAGGTCATCGTGTTTAAAGCTGCAAAGTCATTACTACTTTTAACCCTGAAAAATCTGACAGTCTATATCTCCATCAGTTGTCAGTGCCTCTTTGCATTACCTTCTCATTAACTGCATTAAACATAACATTAATTTTAGAGGATCATTCCATTCACTTCTCAGGTTTGTAAACTCTATGCAGACAAATCTGTTAGACAGACAACATACGTGGTTGAAATAGTCAAAACAAATTTATAGTCTTTCACATAAGTAGTTGAAGTTATGTCATTTTTTCATACTTTACCTTTTTTTGTATAACCCTCTTTCATCACTTTTATTGTCTTCTGCATAATATAGTAGTATCCTACTGAATATCTAATCATACTCAAAAGTAAAACTGATGTGCATCTCAAATGTTTTTGAAAAAGGAAAACATAATAACTGAATACATAGCGATTACTCTTTGTTTTCACTAGTAACTTTTACTATGTCTGAGAATTGATATAATTTCTGGATATATTAATTATGGCTGATATAACTCAGCTCAGAGGAGTAATTCCCTGCTCCAACTACCAGACTATTACAGTGGTATTCAAGACATTTAGCTCCATATAGTACTAACAGCACTGTGCTGGGTGCTATGCAGCTAACTAGCAATTCAGAGACATGTAAAAGCCATATAAAGCAAAAGATCATTAGTAGTTCTTTTCCTTGTTTCTGAATTGAACACCTACTGCAATTGTTCCTCCTACAATCCCATGCTGTGCTGTTGTACAGACATGCCCTGGGATTCAGCAAGCAGCCATGAAGGAATAAGCTATTCCTGTATGGCAGGGACCATTCCTGTTCAGCACGGCAGAGCGCCATGCATATGTATGAAGGCACGCTGCCATGCTGTAAAACGGACACAGTTCAGGGTACAAGTGCAGGGCGTGAGTCTGACAGCAGAGCTCTCACAATATACACACCCCCTGCACTCCAGAATTGCCTTTTGGCAATTTAAAATGAGATAGAATACTCGCAACACTGCCAACCAGTCAGGATAACAAATCTGGTCAACGCCATAAGGGACAATCGTCCCTACCAAGACAAATGTTGTTAGAATAACACGTAGCATAAGCACATACTGCACACATCCCAACACATCAGAGTAAGGAATGTGGACAAAGCCAAAAGGGACAATCGTCCCACAAAGCAGAAAGTTGATAGAATAACAGGTTCAGCATTAGCATGGATATACTGAAGGCTAAGAATAAAATAACACAACAAATTATTATTTTTTTAAACATGCAATGAAGTTTAAGCTTACCTGCATGGGTGTGCCCGTTGCTTAGCTACACTTAGTCCAGCTTAAACAGCACAAGAAATTAAATAGCAAGAGACATTTAGCACAAAAAAATCTTACAATAGTGTTGTGGTTAGAGTATACAATTTGCAAGCAGCCATTCCTGGTTCAATCCCCACTGTAACCCATCTGCATTTTACATGTGAAAGCAGTACATAAACATTTTTTATATCATTAGCTACTAAATAACATATATTTGTTAATCAGCGTACTGTAGTAGGTCCAGATGTGAGGTGTCAGTTTAATAAAGTTGTGAAACTCCCATATAAACTCAAGTGCCCCATACAGTATAGTCACACATGAATAAATGTAATGAAAGCACTTTGTGGGGATGTCAGAGACAGTAAACAAATTTATAATATGTAATGAATGATGAATCAATCCCACACAGCAGAAAGTCTATAAAATAAAAAATAAGCAATGCTAAGCATTGCATAGTTCTACTTACCAGGTGTAAGCATTGAGTAAATATGACTGCTAAGCAATGAGTAGCCCAGCTAAGTGGATTTTCCCATTGGTAAGCAGTGCTGAACCTGCCTCTTTAAGCACTGCCAACCTTAGCTAAGCAGATTTGCCCGTAGCTTAGCTTAGCTCACCATATTCAAAACCATCCAATCACAGCAAAGGGTGAGAAATCAACCATATTTAAACCCCACAGGTGGGAATACAGCTCATAACTGGTTGCAGCTTCCCAATGTAGGCAGTATGGCAAGAACTAGTGAGGGCATGCGATTTGGTGTGCAGTGCTGGGGCATACAGGAGTCCAAGGTCATGGTAGGGCTCCTAGTACAAAACCATGATGACAGACTGCTGCAGGGCCAGTACCAAGGCTCCCAATATAAAGCGGAAGCCTGGGACCATCTTGCCCGTGATCTCACCAGTGCCACTGGTATCCCTCGGACTGGTGAGAAGGTCTGGCACAACTATGCCAACTTGAAGCGGAGAAACAAGTAGCTTTTGGACAAGTGGTTCCAAGAAGCAAGGCAGAGGGGTGATGTCCCAGCAGTGTGTAAGTAATTATACCACTAATTGTTTACTAATGTCCAGCCTGTGTATATGATGGATAGTTATGCCTAAATATTTCTCTATTTCCCTTACAGCTGCAGCTGAGCAGGCTGTGAAACAGGAAGCTCATGCTAGTAGGTTGCAAAGGCTGTGTCTTGAGGCTGGTGAGTAACAATCCTGCTTGTAATAGCATTACCAAATAAATATAAAGTAGTAGAAAGTCACTTGGCAGTATAAAAACTGTATATGAATTGTACTGAATAAACCAGACAATATGACAGTAATAGTCCCATATAGGTCATATTTAAATAAAACTGTAACTGCCTGACAATAAAGTTCTAAATCATGGATTGGTTGTGTTTACTCTGGTATTGTATGGCATTTACTGTTGCATTCCCTGAATGGTAATGTTGTGTTAACCACTGTGACCCACACTGTGCTACATAGAAAAATGTCTAGGAATGTCTGTATAAGACTGTTGTAAGTACAAGATCAGATTGTACAACCAAGAGAAACTTAGACAGAAAACACTGAAGACAGCAATATGCAAACAACTCACTCTGATGAAACTGAAATTGTTGTATTTTTAGCAGACACAACCATGGTTCGACTCCTGGGAGTGGTAGTAAGCCGTATGCATAATCATACCTCTCAACTCTACGGATTTTTGCAGAATGTCCAGATAATTGGCTCATGTTTTCTGCCTGTTCATCTGACCCCCTGGCAAAGCAGTGGGATGATCTGAGAATTGTAGTCACTAAATAATGACATACATTTGATTTTCAGACCACAAAACCTTCAGAAAATGTATATTAAAAAATCCTGCCACTCTAGCAACTCTCCAAGTTTACGAGAGTAATATTCAAAATATGTCCCTATTTGTACCCCCCATTTTGTCAAGCTTTGTCCAGAGTGTGTTCATTAAGAGATTGAGAGGCATGTGCATAATATTAACTAGGAATCTGGGAATATGTGTAGAAACAGTCAGGTAGTGTTAACAAACATTCCCCCCACAGATCTGTCAGATAAGAAAACTGTAACTGCCTGGCAATAAAGATTTGAATCATGTACTGGTAGTGTTTACTCTGGTATTGTATGGCTTGACATGTAGCATTCACAAACATCTGATATCAGAATAGTACTGTTGTGTCAACCACTGTTTCTCACACTGTGCTTCATAAAAATATGTCTAGGAATGTCTGTATAAAACTGTTGTAATTACAAGGGCAGATTGTACAACCAAGAAAGACTTAGACAGAAAACACCAAGTGAACAGACAGCAATATTCAAATAGCACACTGTGATAAAATGTAACTTGTTGTACTTTTAGCAGACAGAGCCATGGTTCGAATCCTGGGAATGATAGTAAGCTGTATGTATAATCTATACCTCTCAACTGTACAGATGTTTGCAGAATGTCCAGATAATTGGCTCATATTTTCCGGAAAATCAGTGGGATGATCTCAGAATTGTAGTCACTAAATAATGACATACAGTTGATTTTCAGACCTCAAAACCTTCAGAAAATGTATATCAAAACAAAACCTGTTACTCTAGCAACTCTCCAAGTTTATGATAGCAATATTCAAAATATGTCCCTATTTGTACACACATGTTGGCAAGCTTTGTCCAGAGTGTGTGCATTAAGAGATTGAGAGGTATGTGCATAATATTAACTAGGAATCTGGGAATATGTGCAGAAACAGTCAGGTAGTGTTAACAAACATTCCCTCCACAGGTCTACCAGGTAAGAGATGTAGCTATAAGCTATAAGACAGTTAAAGTATACACTGTGTACAAACATACCACTGCTCAAACCAAGGCCATAGGGTATTGTAATAATACCTGTAGAGTAATGATTAGAGCAATTATCATTAAAGTTGTGAGTAATGCAAGGATATATAAGTTGTTAATTGACATCTCTCCCCTTCCACCATATCTACAATAATCTAAACACACAAATCAATGGGTATGTTTACACCAAACCTGCTGTTGGGACATATGTCCCATTGTTCAACAAATATTGAAATGTGTTTCTATTAATGTTCCATGTTGAAATACTATCATTAGTAGCCTGTTGCTATCAGTGTAACCTGCATGCCGTTGTAATGGCCACTGTAATTCCATATATATATGCATGTGTTCTGTTTGCTATGCAACTGTTCCAAATCTGGTGTTTTGGGTTAAAGGGAATATCTATGCATGCTGTTATAATAATCCTGGATTCTGTTGACTATTACTAGCACACATATGTTCTAAAACTGCAACACCATAGCACGTTTGGGAAGGCCAGTCCCAGTGGACCCACCTCTCCCACCTCATTTGGCCATGGCACCAGGCCCCAGCTCATCTGGGACCCACCCCGAGACCTCCTCATCCACTGGTCTTGCACCACCTTTGGTTGGAACCATCTCAGGGGATGGGGCTTGTCCCCCCCATGAGCAGGTGTGGACATGATTCTGTCACCCAAAGTCAGGTCCAAGGGATTGATGCGTAACGAGCTGCAAAGGGAGTTTGGAGATCTGCTACACCACCTTGAGGGCCATGTGGCACATTTAGATGGTCAGACTGCCCCTCCTGCTCATCCCCCAGCACAGACACCTTCAGGGTTGTGAAGGTTGCAATGGTGACTGTGCATGAGTGAGAACCACAGTCCCACTGTTTCCATATGGGGAATCATGGGCTTCCAATTTCCAAACACCCCTCCCCATCCAAGGTGTTTATGCCCACATTTGTCATATTCTGCCCCGTATGCTGTCTTGTCTGTCTTCCTACCCAACCTACCTCCCCAAATATACCTACTATCCTTCCCCAACATCTCGCTCTCACCTTAAAAAAAGGGCAATCTGTTCCCAAAAAAAAAATGTTGCCACATTCATAGATGTCCATTTTGCACGTGTCCACTGGACACATGTAATCTGGTCTAATTGGCTTCACAACACATTATAGTTGTCCTCACCCCTCTCTCAGGGGTTTGGGTGTCCAAATCTACCTCCCAATTCAGTATATATGCAGAGCTGTTGCTGTAGAAGAAATAGACAGCGAAGAACCTTCCCTAGACCCATCCTGCCCATCCCTAGCTACTTTCCCTATTGTCGTTGCCTCTTTGTGCCCTCTTTTTCACCACTTTCCTCTCACTCCTTTTTTTTTTCTTTTAAAGAATTTAGCATGGGGATAAGCAGGTGTAAGCACTTTTAAGCAGTAGTAAGTGGGTTTAAGCCAGTTTGCAAGGTGATAAGCAGTGCCTTCACAGATTAAGCACTTTCAGGCTAACTGTCTGTAAGCATATTTAACCAGAAGTTAGCATTGCTTTCCACTGTGCAAACCCATGCAAACCTGCTTACAACTATTTAAAAG
>NC_056739.1:1458508145-1458593145 GCF_019279795.1 Protopterus annectens
TCAGCATGTAATTGAATGTAATACTTGGTCTGTAATAATGGGATAGATGATTTTGAAAGATGTATATATGCCATCAAGACTTGCTGTAATGATGTCCTGCTGAACAATTGTGATGGAGATAGCATCTGGCACTGTGGGCAGTGGGCCATACATGTCAACTGTGCAGATCTGCACAGAATATCAATATTTAAGCCATCATAGTGTTTGTTCTGTTCCTCCTGACATCTATATTAGTCTGGCAAATAGCTGAAGGTGGAAGTAATGAAGTCATGACAGACACATGAGTTATAGACCCCACCACCTTCAGAACAGTCCTAGTAATGTGAAATGTATCATGCACAAACTTCATAGGTTTGTAATAGGCATATCTACGATCTGTCCCTATATTCCCCCTAAAGTTAGGCTTTGTTCACATGTGATGCTCTATTTTGTAGCAAAGCAGAGCAGTTCAGCTGTGGAAGAAGGAGGTTCAGGGTGTGGATCCGATATCCAATATATATATATATATATATATATATATATATATATATATATATATATATATATATAGATAGATAGATATATTTGTATAGACATGGATGTCTACATATATATATATATATATATATATATATATATATATATATATATATATATATATAAATAACTTCCCTACTGTTGAATGACTGTGCTGCATATATTTGAGAAAACATCACACATATCTACAGCTTAGATGGCTTCATGGTCAATTGCTGTGGCTATGGTGTGCAGGATCCTGGGTTTGAGACTTGCAACGGCTGATTATTTTGTTGCTGGGCAGAACAAGCACTGTTGGCTAGAGAGTGATTAAGGCACTTTTAATCAGTTGTAAGTGGGTGTGAAATGGACAGTAATGTATGGTGTGAAATTCTTTTTGGGAACAGATTGCCCTTTTGTTTTTAAGGTGAGAGTGGGATGTTGGGGAAGATTAGTAGGTATAGTTGGGGAGGTAGGTTGGGTTGGAAGACAGACAAGACAGACAAGACAGCATACAGGGGTGGTATATGACATATGTGTGGGGTAAACACCTTGGACAGGAAGGGGTGTTTGGAAATCGGAAGCCCATGCACCCCCAAATGGAAACGGTGGGACTGAGGTCCCCCCATGGGCAGTCACTACTGCACCTTCACAAACCTGAAGGTGGCTGTGCTGGTGGCTGAGCAGGAGGGGTAGGCTGGCCCTCTAATTGCACCATGCGGCCCTCAAGCTGGCCTAGCAGATCTCCCAATTATCTGCAGAGCTCCCTATGCACCAGACCCCAAACATGACTTCAGGTGACAGGATCCTGTCTGCACCTGTTCCCGGGGGGGGGGGTCAATCCCCATCCCCTGAGGTGGTTCCACCTGAAGGTGGTACAGGAACAGCAATCAAGGAGGTCCCGGGGTGGATCCCAGACATGCTGGGGCCCAGTGCCATGGCCAGATCAGGTGGGAGAGGTGGGACCGCTGGGAACGGCCTTCCCAAACATGCTATGGTGTTGCAGTTTTAGAACATATGTGGATAAGTTAACACAATCCAGGATTAGTTATAACAGCATGTATAGATATTCCCATTATCCCGAAACATCAGATTTAGAACAGTTGCATAGCAAACAGAACACATGCATATATGGAACCACAGTGGTTATTACAATGTCATGCAGGTTACATTGATAGCAACAGGCCACCAATGATAGTGTTTCAACATGGAACATAAATAGAAACACATTTCAATATTTGTTGAACAATAGGATATATGTCCCAACAGTAGGTTTGGTGTAAACATACCCACTGATTTGTGTGTTTAGATTATTGTTTCAGATATGATGTTGGGGGAGAAATGTCAATTAACAACTTATATATCCTTGCAGTATGAGGTCCTCTGACCTTTTTTCCTGTTTATGTCTTACAGGTACAATGTCAAAGGAAAGGCTCCCTGCATATACACCCCAGGAAAATGATGTCATTATAAACTTCATCATACTACATCACAGAACCCTATTTGGCCACAGGGCCCATGATCTGCAGGAGAGGACCACGCTGTGGAATGAGCTTGTCCACAGGGTAAATGACGTCGGCCTGCATAATTGCAGTTATGAGCAGGTGCAACATCGGTGCGCCGATCTGATCTGCCATGCCCGTCAGCATGCTGCTGCAGTTTGGAGGGACCAGCTAGCCACAGGTGGGGGTCATGCCATGCAGCCCTCACTGGCACATGCTGAGGAGCTCCTCGCCAGCCTTGGGACACCCACTCGCCAGCCAAACCAGGACCCTGAAGATAACATTATGGAGGTGGGTGCCAATGACATAATGGACAAGGAGCATGCAGATAAGGCACAGAGGGTACATTAGTAATCCACTGTTGCTTATCCATCTTCATCTGTAAAGTATCTACATGCATATGTCAGATAACATAGTCTGTTGCTGCAGTGTAGTAATGAACAGATGTGCATAATCTCTAGTATTGTGGGTTTGTACTGTTGATGTACTGAAATGCTGCTCCCACCCTGTACCAATGCCACAGATGTGGCTACTGACATTACATATCTCACACAATGATGTAGGTCCCTCTGGTATACAACTGGGGCAGCAGCCTGTAGTTGGTGATTATGGAGTTGTTTTGTTCAGATTTGCCAATACACCAGCCATGTTATGGACATGGTATTTGCCATGCACACATTTAACACACCTACCCATAATGCATGCTGTACATGTTCACTTATTTTTGATGTTAACTGAACTGCATCACAGTGATCACCATGGTGGCATATCTGAAGGGTATGTAAGAGTCCTGCAGTATAACTAACAACCTGCCAGTGCAATATGTGTGGACAGAGATGAATATAATGATGGGACAAATGGCCTACAGTAGGGATATGTCTAAAACATTACCCTTATACTGTGGCAACAACAATGTATACACCACTATTACAATGGCAACTGTTCCTGATCTAAACAACGGCAAATCACAATACCGCATTCCACACCTTTTACAACCTGTAATGTGATGCAAACATGATAAATGAATGTGTAATATGGAATCCTATGTTAGGACGACAAATATGGGGAATACATACATTAACAAATACTGGAAGCATATGTGTGCACACACTCCAAATAACATATTGTGGAAGCAGGTTTTGAGGTACTGACAGCATTCACTCTTCTTGAGTACACACTGTCCATCAAGTAGAGGGCCTCAATGTCACACCAAGTAATGGTCTGCTGTACAAGAAGTATGTCCATGACATTTGCCCACTCACCTGCAACAGAGGCAGCCGTGGCTTGCACACATTTTACAATCCATAGAATGGATCCCATATCTGAAAGGAAGCACTCAGGAGTGGGAGAAGTAGCCTTACCTCACCATTCCATATACTTTGCAAACAGTCATGTATGTGCATATGAAGTATGGGACAACATTAATGTAGAAAATAAACAGATGCCCATCCAAGACAGATGACAACACATGTTGCAAACTGGTCATGGAGGCTGCCCAGAAACATGCAGTAACACTGAGGGACTTGCAGGAATGTCTGGCAAGTACTGTCTGTGCAGTACCTCTGTCGACAATCACCTGGAATCTGCATAAGTTTGGCCTATGGGTTAGGGTAATCAGATGGAAGAGTTGTTCCACAGGAAACATCATCCAGGGCTTTCTACAGGTATCATATGCATAAATTCAAGTGTCCCAAAGGCATATGTTGCAATGTGTAATGGTGTACTGAGACCAAGGCTGAAACCTACAGACAGTATTAATAAAGATACACGTGGTGCACAAGCAACACCTCACTCCACCTCAGGCCCACCATCCCCATTTTAACTTGCTGTTGCCAGTGTACACCTTTAGGTTTGCTGTTCATTAGCAGGAACTAGGCCAGTAGACATGGCATTCTGAATTTGGAACACTACAAAATAACACTCGTGTGGCCCATAGTTGTCAAGCATCTGCAATAAGGCTGAGGATGGGGAGGGGAGGGGTGTCATCCTGAAACAAAACAGTGAACTGAAGCATACATCCAAGGCTCGCTAAGAATGGCTGTATCTGAACACAATCAAAGTCATGAATTGTGCCAGAAATAACCCTGACTCCACAGCAATAGTGAAGGCACTCTGTGACCTCCAAGGGCTGTGCATGTAAGCTGACCTTGCAATCTAGCAGAGTTGGGGGATATTTGTAGGGTGGAGTGACCAAATAATGGCAAGTGAAGATGGGCCATACTACTATACCCCTTCCAGGTATAGTGACTGCTGTAGTTCACTTAACAGGTGCTGCAACAAACCATTGTGTTATGGGTGTGCACACTTATGCAACCCACATATTGTATGCATCTCAATCAGAATCTGCATGACTGACACATTTGTTTGATACTGCATTTGATTGCACAGGTCATATGTCACATATCAGGTGTGTGTAATGTTAACATATGCAGTATTGTGGCCCCATTGCATATCATGGAAGAGGCTGGCATGTAAACAAGGGTGTGTACACTCCTCATATCCACAGTAAGCTTTAAATGTTGTCAGTGTAATTGGAATTTATTGCTCATACATGTACTGCTGATGATGAGATCTGCAAATCAAAGGACATGCATTAATTATTGACATCAGTCCTCATATCATCCCAGGTATGTGTCAGACAAACACATAGGGGCTGTGAGCAACAGAGCAAACATAACTGCCAGACATATACACATTCAGCAATGATGTGTACGCTCATGAGGTATGGTGCACAGTACATGCTAGGGTGCTGTATAGATGCACAGCAATACTGAGTACATGGGTGCAGTGTGTTCCAGGGGAAGGGGTATCATCTACTAACATAACTCATGCATCGCAGAGATGTATAATGTTGGTAACAAGGATTGAGTATAGCTGCAATGCAGGGTGTTGAGTGCCATATGTCATGCTTGCTGACTGTTGAGTAATGAGAGGTATGTGTAATATCTTTGTGCCACCTCACCTGTAAGTGTGTGTGTGTGTGTGTGTGTGTGTGTGTGTGTGTGTGTGTGTGTGTGTGTGTGTGTGTGTGTGTGTGAGTGTGTGTGTAGAGGTAAGCAATAATGTACAGGTCTTAAATTACATTTTTTGTTTTCCCCTCATAGGTGGCAAGGTGGGTCAGGGCCCCTCCTGCAGGCAAACTGAATAGTGTCCATACAGACTCTGTCAATGATGATAGGTATGGTGAGGCACAGGCAGGGTTGTCAGGGGCTGAAGTGGTGCCATCAGTTGACATCCCAGTTTTATCCACCCCATCCCCGCACACAGTCATAATGCCTATATATACCCCATCACCAGGTGCCATAGATGAGGAACAGTTTGTGGGTGGCAGCATGGGGCAGGACAGTGTGGTGACTATGGCAAGTGTCTGTACACAGCAATCATAGCTGGATGACTGGCGAGGTACCACTCAGGCAGATCTACAGGGGCGCTCGTAGGAGGACTGCTGGCCATTGTGCCCCTGGCAGAAGTGCCACAGCAGGTGTCACCATATGCATGTTTTGGGCCATCATGGAGGCACAGGCACATATGGAACGTTACACCAGACAGAGTCTGAGGCTCCAGAGGGATACTCATTCTGCTGTACTTGACAACATCCGTGATCTTGCAGGTTCCCACCATTATTTTGCAGAGGTCCTGGATAGATGATTGGGTGAGATGGTGGGAATCCTCGACCATGTGTTGTCTGTGTTAGAGCATATGGTGGGAGTAGGGCACCAGACACATGGACGAAGGTCAGCAACAAAAACAGGTAGAGGTCTATGTGGACGTCCAACAAGTCACAGCCACTCCTGTAGTGGCAGTACCAGCACCAGCACTGCAAAGGGGGTGCTGTCCACACCACAATGCAGCAGGCCACGTGCACTTGTTCCTTGCCAGTCCCAAGAGGGACGCGGATCCAGCAGACATTTGTTATCATCAGGGGAGTGTAACATATCTGGGCTTCTGCCTGGTAGTGCCTGTGGAACAGCTAACAGACGCAGTTCCTGTGTCCGTGGCCAGACATGGTGAACTGTACACCCTGCCATGTATGGTCTGCAGTTGTCCAATAAACCCCTGTATAGGGCAGCAACATGGCAGAACTGTGTACATACATGCACACACATCACCAACATAGCTAGGGCACCTCCATATCTACACACACCACATCTGCACAGCCCAACTGATAAAGAATGCTCTAACACACACACATGATGTCAACCAAACAGCTCAGCCTAGTTCTCTGGCAAACCCACAACATTCCCTGCGCATATGATACTAAATGTGCCACATCTCCGTCATCCATACCATTGATGCAGGGACATGCTAATATGGTTCTGATACACAGGCTGAATGTACTAAGATTTAGCAATGTAATGCTGTTTAACATGTTTTCAGCTGGAATGTTTAATCCTTACATGTCAGGGTGTGTAGCTGTCCAGCCATGATGCATTATAGTTGTTATTAACACTGACTGATTTTGGTCTCCATAATGTATTCATTTGTGTTGTAGGTGTCTGTTTGTCAACAGGATGTTGGTCTGCTGTCCTTTCCTACAAGGGATATGGCACTGTGGTGACACATTTACTGTGTCATATCCTGGGTACAGCTGAACACAAGTAACAGGTCTGTATAACAGTTACTGCACGTGCCACATGGCTGATAGGTTTGAGAGGTGTATACAAGTGAGTGCATGGTGGCTGATGTCAGCAGCTCTTCTACAGTGGACAATGGTAAGTGTACTGGTTGGCACACACCAAATGTTTGTGAATAGCACACACAGAGGCTTTGGTGTTGATGTAATACACAGAGAATACTGCACACATGGATGTACTTAATTTTGCAGTGAACTCATTTTGACCTATGTAATTCCACCAAGACAAAATTGGCAAAACATCACATCAGTAAATAATCAGTCTGCCAGTTTAATGGCATTGATGATGGTTCTGGCAGGTTATATGTCCTCTTCCCCAATGTAGTGCAATCCTGGAGTTGGTAAACATAGGTGTGCTGGTGTGGGTGGCACAACCCCCAACTTTGGAGGGTGTGGGGTGGTGTAGAACCACACATAGTGTGATTAACAACTACTTATCCTGTTAACATAAACTGTATAGTATAACAGCAGACTAAGCAGGGGGATACGGACAACAATAACCCCAATGAGGGTGTCTGTGCCCACAACAACCACACCCAACTATATATACCAACTCTAGTATCACTGTACAGCTGTACAGTGGGTACGAGGGCATTTACACATCTACTACTAGTTATGATGGAATGAATTTCCACAAGATGATTCCTTTGAAATGTTAGCTTTTGCCAGTTAGTTCTCGGACAAATGATCTCCTTGGACATGCATTTTCTGCAGACTGAAGTAGATCCCTTCACATACACACACATTTACTTGGTAACACTGAGAGTAGAACCCCTACCACAGGCCGCCCCCATAGCTACCCCTTTCTTTTGCCTATAATATTCTCCTTCAAATATTATGTAATTGTGGATCAGAACTAATTCCATAAATTCCATAATTAAGGATGTTTTGTCCCAAGTCAGACTACCATATTTGTCTATACTGTTATTAAATCTATTCAACCCTTTCTCTTGGGGTATACTCAAAAAACGATCCACTACGTCTATAGTTACTAAGAATATATCAGGTGTAACTAGCCCTGGTACCAATCTTCCTAGAAAATCCCATGAATCTATTACTATATGCATTATTCTGTTGTAAATGGGTTTCAACAGTATTATAAGCAAAAGAAAGGGGTAGCTATGGGGGTGGCCTGTGCCCCCATCTTTGCCAATTTATTCCTATTGGATTGGGAAACAGAATATATATTACAAATGGATTGGAATGATAATATTCTGTGTTATTTGTGGCTTTTGGATGATAGTTTTTTTAATTTGGAAGGGTAATGAGAGTAAGCTAAATGATTTTAAAGTTTATTTAAATACAAGGTGTGACTATTTAAAATTCACGTTTAACGTGGAAAAGAAGTCTATATCTTATTTGGACACTCGTATAACGGTGGAAAATGGTAGATTCAAATCTAATATTTTTAGAAAAGACACCTTTAGTAATTCTTATTTACAGTATTCCAGTTGCCATCCCAGTAGCCTGAAAAGGAGTATTATAAAAGGTCAGTGTATAAAGGCTGCCAGAATGACTTCTGATTACTGCAATTTGGTTACTAAATTGGATGTCATAGGAAACATGTTTAAGAACAGAGGATACCCCATAGGTATGATAGTGGATATCAAGGAATATGTAAAGAAGGAACGGGGGAAAAATACAAACCCATTTTAGGAATAGGGTTAAACAAAACAACAGGGGTCAGTAAGAACAAGGAAGACCAGGAAACAAATGAATACACTAGGGCATGTGTATTACACTATGCCCCCCAAGTAAGGGATATAAAGAAAATAATAGTGAATAACTGGAATATTTTGAAAACAGACAACAATGTGTTTAAGATGGTGGGTGAGGCACCTAAATTTGTATCCAGAAATGAAAGTAACTTGAAAACAGAATTGGAAAGGAAAACCACGAACAATAATCTTTATAATAATTGTGTTGGCACCACTAAATGTGGGAAATGTAATCAGTGTAGTTTAATTATTAAGGTTTCTACCTTAATATTGGAAGACACAAACAGAACTGAAGTAAGATTTCAAAGAGGTAACTGTAGGACTTCACATCTTGTTTATTTGGCGAAGTGTACTAAATGCCCTTGTTTCTATGTGGGCAAGACTGACAGATGCCTCAGAAACATAACTTATGGTCATTGTTATTGTATAAAGAAACAAGATACTAAAAATGCTTTATGGAGGCATCTAGATGCCAGTAAACATTGTGACTCCTTCAATTTTGGCATCTTAGAATGCATAAAAGGGAATCCCAGAGGGGGAAGCATAAAGAAAAAACTGGGTGAAAAGGAGGCTAGGTGGCAGATCAAACTCAACGCCTCCGTTCACCCGGGTATTAATGAAACTATTTCCATCAAGCCCATATTGGAAAACAGTGGGAAGTTAGTATTATATTGAGGTACATTCACTAGGTAATGGTATTAGTTAGGATGGTTTTATACCCAGTTACTTGCAATTAATGGAATAAGATGCTTTTTAGAGCTGTTATGGGTGGTTTTTATGTATTTATTTATATACAAATGTTCACATATATTATCATTGCTATATGGATAAAATGCAAATTATTGGAAGACACAGTAAATAGATATGACATGTTTTAAAAGGCGATTGACAAGGAAATTATGCACTGAGCACTTTAAATTCTGGTTAAATTATTCAAATGTTAATGAGTTAAAGGAGGAGATTGGCTAAAGATTGTATTTAAGCTGGTTGTGGCAATAATGAATTGTTCTGAAGAAGTCTGCATGGGAGTAGATGAAAGCTCTTAACTTTTATATGTAAAAGACAACGTTTTTATTAACTGTTTTTTATTAATAAACGGAAAGACTGGAGTATCGTTTGGTGTGCCAGTACATTTACATGCGGAGACTGTGAACAGAATTCTGTATTTTTGTTATTTTGTTGACTGTTCCAGTTACATACAGTGTTTGTAGGTTATGCATTAGGATGAATGTTTTGACAGACAGACGTCTGACACTGATAGGTATGCCATTGCTACATGACAGCAGCCCTTAATGACATGTTCTAAACCCATAGTAGTCTACAGTAAATATCCACATATCAGATCAATATCCATTACCAGATAATAACATACAGCTCACACACCAAGAACATGATAGTACTCAGAGTCTAGCTTTGCATGCAGGGGTGTATGGTTCCAGTACTACAATCTGCAATCTACTCTTATTTGGAAAAGTACTGTTAAAAGTAGCAATGTAATGATACAATACATGCAAGTGTGACTGCATATGATCTGGGATACTACCCATGTATGAAACACATGCAAAGAGAAAAGACTGTGGTACTAGTCATGTATACTCAGGTGTCCCATACAGTATACTCACACCCCTTGCTACTGTAATGACAGCACATAGAAGCATGTTATGTACATGGAATTAAATATACTTATTAAAGATGTCATTACCCTGATATTTTATCAGACTGGAATGTAATCACTGGTTACCAGGGCTGAGCTAAGCATATTTGTGCAGTGGTAAGCAAAGCATTCACAGTGCAAGCACCTTTTCATTTAACTATATGTTAGCACCACTTAGCTTCGCACAAACCCACACAAACCCACTTAAAGCTGCTCAAAACTGCCTTAACCACTCTGTATCCAACAGTCATTGTTCTGCCTAGCAACAAAATAAACAGCCCTTGTAGGTCTTAACCCCAGGACCCTGTATACTATAGTCACAGCAGTTAACCACTAAGCCATCAGCACTGTGGCAATGTTGGTTGTTTTTTCAAATATATCATTCAGTACACATACTGAATAGTAGTGAACAACTGCCTTGACTACTGCAATTGTTTAGTACTTGTAAGTGAAAATAATGCTGAATCAGTCATGTTTTTATATCTAAATATACACATATCAGATAAATATGGTGGGATACATCTGGGAAGGTATATATAACACTCATGTTTACACATAACAAGGATATGGATATATATATATATATATATATATATATATATATATATATATATATATATATACACATATACATATACATATGTAGGTATATGTATACATGTACATACACACATATATATTTATATATATATATATATATATATATATATATATATATATATATATATATATATATATATATATATTCATATATTTCAGGGTGAATGACATCAGCAGGCATGCTAAAGTAGGGCAATGGGAGGTGTAGTGGGTGTGAATGGCTTCAAAACCATTCATCTTCACACACACAATTTCACAGTTGCCATGTTTGGGATTAGAACTCCTACCAAACTATTTTTCTGCACTACAGTATTACATGCATATCATAAGCACCACGCAGCTTACAGGGCTGAAACTTGGCCAGAGGGTTATTTCAAGGTGACTGACATCAGCAGGTGTGCTAACATGGGCAATGGGAAGTGCAGCGTGTGTGAATGGGCCATAAACCATTCCTCTGGAAACACGCACACAACACTCAGTCACACACAACTTTACATTTGACAGGACTGTGTATACAAATGCTAGATGAATACTGACTTGTACCATCGTGTTACACAGTTATCACAAGCACCACAGACACTATAGGGCTGAGGGCTACCAAAAGCAATGTCTACAGTGATTGACATCAGCACATCATGTGATATTGGGCAATTGGATTTGTGGTGGGTGGAACAGGCCTCATGATGGAAATCTCCCTGTCACTGTCTGTCTCTCTCTTCCCCACATTTGTGTGTGTTTGTATGTTTGACATATTATAGTGTGTTGGCCTTGGATATGTGTGAGTATTCCTATCCAATGTGTGTGCAAAGCATGAATGGTGTACAATGTGGTGTGTATGCACAGACATCTGCAACTGACAGATATGTATAGTCCACTGTGTTGTCAGACATGGGCTTCATTTCTCTAAGTGTAGGAGCATGCCCAGTATGACCTTCTGTATTGAGTGTGTGAATCCATTCCAGGTAGATTGTATTCCAGTCCAGGGTTTGGTGTTCTATACCTACAGATAACAACCTGTTTCTGCAGGATATCTGTAGATAGGTTGACAATATGTAGTCACAAAGGGCGACAGATAGTGGGATACTGTAACCATTTGTCTGTGCTGCTTGTGTTACATGGTTGGTGTTAGCAAAGATATTCAGCTATATGTACTGCTTCACACTATAAAGTATTATGTCATCAGCTACTGGCAGATATACTTATTTGCTCACAGTTATTTCCTGGGAAATACAAGATGAATGAAGCTGTGTCCAGTATTGTGGTCTGCAGCCTACATATTCTTGCACACTCATGCCATTCTGGAGGTGTAGCTGCAGACACTTGCTGATGGGTCTGTGTAAATGGTCCAGCACCTTGGTACTGTGGTGGCTGAGGATCCCCTGTTGCACATATATCGATGTAACAGAATGGCCATATCCTGCTATGGCCATATCTCTCAGCTGTACAGATTCACCCAGGTTACCCAGAGGCAGGGCTCATATATCTGGTCAGTTCCCCTTCACATTGTGGTTTACAAGCAGGTTTGTAGCCACCCATTACTGGGTTTGCAGGCAGGGGTAGTATGGGCACACATTAGAGTTTCAGACTTCACACATTCCATGATGTCCATGCTTCTACACCCCCCACCCTGTTATTCTATCCTCTTCCTACCATTATGCATGCAATATCTGAGACGTATTCCTACAGTTTTCCCTTCATCCCAGCGGTATTTAGAGGTTGGCCAACAGTTCATGCAGTAGGATATGGTGGTCATGCTACTGGGATTTGTCAACATGGCCTTGCATTTGTGTTCTGTGGACTGCGTTATGTTGTTAGTTGGGATCCCATGAGATAACATACATTGACAGTAGGGGTGAGGCACAGGCCTTTGACAGAAGACTGAAGGCATTTGGTAGTGATGCAGGCTATCTGTAGCAGGCCAGTGCATTCTGTCACTCCCACATTCCAAGGTTGTGAGCCACTGGATGACCCTGGGGTGACAGGGTAAGTGTGCAAGGTGTTAATGGCAATAGTTCCTGTCCATATTAATCCATTGGTCTGGAAGCTGGCAGGGTACTGCTTACAGCTAGGGACACACCTGCATGGGACACCTCTTCAGCATCCTGCATTTTGTGGGTATTCCCATACAGAAGTGGGGGGTCATACTGTATTCATTCCCAATAGCAGGGATATGACCTGTGATAAACCTGTGGCTGGTGGTGGGGTGAGCTGAGTGCATGTGTGATATGGAAGCTTCTTGCAACTGACTCACAGATATACATGGGACATTCCCCTTATGATCCCTTGTGCGGGTACATAGGCAGTCTCTCATTACTTCATAACTGTGCCTTTTGTGGTCTGCCAGTGACTGGCCAGACTACATCAGTATTCCATACTACACAGACAAATAATATGGTGATAACTTGTATGTACAATTCCAAAGGTGTGTGCAGTTCACAGTTACATTTTAAGTACTCTGTCTAGGGTACTTCCACCTGTGTATTGTGTGTATGTCTGGGCCCACATTCATGGCATGTCCATATTTCAGATGGTGACAGATATTGACATCTGGACAGTGAGTATGGATGACTGCTGACATGGGTATTGCTGAGATGCATTGTGGTTGGCACTGCAGTTGTCAGAACATGGCCCTATCATCAACAGTACTGGCCATAGGCCACTGAGACACAACCCTCCATGCCTACATGCTGACCACTTCCAGACAATATTGAACACACAACAACCTAACACACGGAGCCCTGCATATTGTGCACATGCAACAATCTATCCTGTAAATTGGGCCAGCTCAGGAAATCGGTGCTCCACTGTTATTAAACCCACACGTACATGTTACTGCATTTCTACATAGGATTGTGGGGGGGCACCCCTGACAACAGTAAACATTTGCTATGACTGTACTGGTATTTCAGGTATTCTGTTGGCTTCCATTTCATTTTATATTCTGACCTATCATGCAGACTAGAGGCATATCAGTAGAGTACAGATCTTAGGTTTTATTGACCTACATTTCTGTTTCAGACTTCTTACCCTTCAGAACTAACATAGAACTGCCAGATCTGTTGTAGTCTGTCTGTGTAGGTTTGGAGGGGGCTGTTCACCATTGCCATCAATTGGAGGCCTTAGCATAACCTTTCTTTATGGTCATCTACACCTGTCCTGCTGGCTGAGGCTGGGGTTGGGTATGTGATCCTCATTGACATGCACGTGTGCATCCTATGGACACACATTTGGGCCACCACATGTACTGCAGTGGGATTTGTCACCTTGTCTAGTACTCCCTACATTGTTGACACCAGTATTTGTTATGGATTTCATGATGCCCATATAGGTGTCCACTATTTGCTGCCATCCCATTCAGCCACCCGATTCCCTTGCATGCTCACATCTATACCATAGGTACAACTAGCAGAACATACTACTCCATTCAGCAATTGATAGGAAGAGTGACTTACCTTGTGGCTGTGCCAGTATTGAGGATGATGCTTGAGGGCTGACTATGTTGGATGCACAAAGTACACTCCCTATACATGGTAAAGCACAGGTAGTATCATGTTTGGCATCCCTTTTACTGTCTGTGTGAGTCAGAGAGAGGTGTCATTGCCTGGGTCCCTACCACATCACTGTATGTGCTATGTGTTGTTTCTTTGCCAAAGCCTGGGCATACTGAGCACACCTCCTTCTGCCTACATGGGCAGGCTCAGGTTGTTCCTCCTCCGAGTCCCACTGTGCCTGTGATGGCCTTGGCAATGGTGGGGGTCTGTATGGCCTTGCCCCATGCTGTTTCTGCTGCAGCTGTTACTGCAGGATCATATTGTGTAACATGGCACATGCAATGAACATTTGTGTACATGTAGCTGGAGAGTACTGCAAGGTTCCACCAGATATGTCCAGGCAGTGGAACCATGACTTGAGCATCCCAAACACACAGTCAGTTATGATTCTGGTTTGTGTGTGTGCCTCATTATGGAGTTCTTGTTTGGGTGTGTGTGCATTTCTGACGGGTATCATCAGCCACAGCTCCAGTGCATAAACAGCCTCCCCCACTAGGTGGCCATATGGGATGTCCCCACTGGCAAATGTCTAGTACAGCTGTAATATACGAGATGTGGGAGTCATGATAGCTTCCAGGGCTGCCAGCACACACATTCAAGATAATGCCCTGGGCATTGCACATGACCTGGCAGTTGATGGAGGGGAAGCCCTTTATGTAGACCCTACCCTGCTCGCTGGATGGTGCTTTGATGTGTATGTGTGTGCAGTCTATAGCACCCACTACCTCAGGGTATTCTGCTATATGGTGGAAGAGATGCACATTGCTGATCAACGCCTCATGGGTGTTGAGGAAATATATATGCTCACTGGCATGTGCTAACATGGCACCCAGAAACTGGTGGAGTACCCTGGATGCTGATGCCTGTGAGATCCCCATGATATCCCAAGTTGGCCTTTGGAAGGTACCTGTGGCTAGTATTCTTAAGCCTATACATACTTTGGTATCCATTGGGATTGGTTCCCCTTTGTTAGTTCTGTGTGTGAGGCATGGCCGGCACAGCTCAACAATTTGCTGTAGAATGTCCCTGTCCACCCAATAGCACTCCACTATTTCCAGATCATGTAGCCCCTGGTAGGTTACCCTGGGTCTGTACACTCTTCTCCTCCTCCTCACTGTGGGTTGGTCGTCAGCATTCACATCCTCACCACCCTCAGTCTCTTCCACATATTGATGTTTGAGAGCAACAGCAGCCTCTAACATTTTGTTAGTTTCATCAGGTAAAATTTCCTCATCTGTGTGCACCGGTGGTGTAGAGTTTGTGGGAAAAACCAGAATGAAAGGTGTTTGGATAGTTTATAGTAGCGTGCTGGGCTGGCCTGCTGCCTGTATAATTGGCTGATTCTGATACATTTCATCTACCAACTATGCTGGTTCACCTTAATTGCCTTCCTACTGCTGTTTTCCCTTCCCATTGCCTTCCCATTGAAGCCTGAGGCATGCCGTGCATACCCAGTGCTCAGATGTGAACAGAGCTGCTATTTCCTGTGGCTTTGTTTTTGTTTAAAACCTGATTTGCGGTGTGCACACCCATTTAGGCAATGTAAACACCCTCAGACACACCCCCTTCCTTAGTTGTGCTTAGCTAAGGGCATACATGGGCCACAGAGCTCCAATAAGCTTACAGCATGCATGACAATCCCCCTTATGAGGTCATTTACCTCTTATACTTATGCCATGGTGTTGCTGCACCTACACGGTTGAGTGCAAGCTAACACTGAGAGGAATTCTGTGATTCAGTATCAATCCCCTCATTTGCATAAAACAGAATGCTAATTCATAGTTATCACACTCATACTGAGCCTTTTCTGGTATTGCTGTCTTATGACAAGGGTAAGGTGGAACACACAGCCTATCTGGACCTCACCAAGGTCTTCGACACCATCCCCCACTCTGGAATCATAGATAAACTTACTAAACTGGGCATAAATCCCTACATTACACGATGGGTTGCCAACTGGCTTACTGACAGAACCCAGACTATAAAAGTAGCTGATTCCAAATCTAGCTCCAGACAGGTGACAAGTGGAGTACCCCAGGGTTCAGTCCTGGGACCGCTCTTGTTTGGCATCTACTTCTCTGAAGTACAGGCCAGCACTAAGGGACTCTGGCTAACAAAGTTTGCAGATGACTGCAAACTGGGAGCCATTATTGAATCATCAAATGATGTGGATGTTCTACAAAAGGGCCTTACAGAAATAGATGCTTGTTGCTAGAGCCATGGGCTTAAGCTTAATGCCAAGAAATGTATAGATATACCCTTTGGGAAAAAACATGTCCCCATGAATTACCACATAGGTGGAAGTACGCTAAACATTGAAAGTGTGATGAGAGACTTAGGGACACAGGTGGACAGTGGTCTCGGCTTCAATAACTACATCACCACAACAGTCAGGAAATCCTTCCATGTGGCACAGCTCATCACTAAGGGCTTTTCATCCAGAAAAAAGGAGGTCATTGTCCCACTGTACTCATCCCACATTAGACCCATTATAGTGTACAATGCCCCATTTGGTATGTACCTCACAAGACATCTGCAACAGCTGGAAAAGCCACAGAAATACCTCAATAAAAGAATCACAGTCCTAAAGCAGATGCCCTTTGCTGACCGTCTAAAATAACTCCAGCTATACTCTGTGGCATATCGTCTACTCAGAGGCGATCTCTGCTTAACATACAAGGCCATGTCAAACCCTTGGCTGTTGGACATGCTCCACTTAAAGAAATCCCAATCCCTCAGAGGCGCATGCTCCAGGGAGCTAAACCTTGTCATCACAATGAACAAAACATGCTGGAAGGATAGGTTCCTGACCCAGAGACTCCCCATACTCTGGAATAGGCTGCCCATACATGTCGATCAGAGCGCCTCCTTGGCCCTCTTCAAAAGGAACCTTGACAATTGGATGGGAGATAGGAAATTCACCCCTGGGATTACGTCAGTCACCCTGCTAGACAGGGGTCCAGGGAAGTAAATACTGTGGGAAGAAATATCCACGGAATTGTTATGGCTAGGCTTGTATAGGCCCTAGGGCCAATAGCCTAGTACCAACGTATGAATCTATGAACCTATGAACTATTGACTATCATGGAAAAATGCTGATTTGGGTTTAAAAGCTTATTTCCAACTTTGTTTTAATATTTTCAGGCTGATCTCATTTGCACACTGCTGCCCTACGCTTAAAAAGCCGAAATAGGCCAAAAAAATTTTAAGTTATTTTTTATAATTTTGCAACTATTTCCCACACCAGTGGCCATATATTTGGCCATTAACATGCCTACTACATTGAATACATACTTTCTTTGGAGCTGTCATGCCTCCATTTTGTAATCTGCATAAATGTATTCAGTTAGTGACCGAATACATTTCTGCAGGTTACATTATTCCTGCACAGATGCCTGCCTGCTTCCTGGATTTCTAATTCACCTCATTTGCATGGTTTTTCACCAGCAAATGGAGCAATTAGCATATATCAGTGGTGTCTGTGCAGGAATAGTGTAGGAGTGCTCGTGCACGTACCGGGAGCTCATTCCTGGATCGCTCGTCGGCCATATTGCATGCAGCATGCAGCAGCTCTTGCACTATTCCTGCACACCGTGCAAAGCTTGCTGAATCCTGGAGATATAATCTCAGACATTCACACACACACACACACACACACACACACACACACACACACACACACACACACACACACACACACACACACACACACACACACACACACACACACACACACACACACACACACACACACACAGGTGCTTACCTGATAGTGTACTACACAACATTGGATGAATGCCAAAAACAAATGTGCTCAGTCCGACTTCTGTTTTCCAAAACAGCAAGGTAGAACAAGTCTTTGAATCAATCTTGTAAGCTATGTCAGTCCAAGTGTAAGGCTCTGGGGTAAAACATGTGGCCAATTTACATTAACTGTGCCCATGGACTGTATGCAGCATTATCCAACAGACCAGTTTAGCATTACTAACTTCATAGCTCTGTAGTATTACACGGTCTTTGAATCAGACACTCCTAGCATACTTGTCAGCCCTTCTGGATGTATTTATGTGTTTCAGTGTTTCTGATTTCCTCCTTAGAATACAAAAGTATACCATTTTTGTAGATAGCAATTTCCACTGCCCAACAATATGTGATTCCCCACCACTGGACCAGTAATCACGGTGCCTCAATCCTCACCACTGGTACCAGTGGCGGACATATACTAGGAGGATGAGAAGTACACACACAACATTTCCGGATGCAGCTCTCTGCATCAAGTGCAATTTCCCTTAAGAGCAGACATAGACCACAGTCAGTCCAGGGCTGGTTTCTCCCTCTTTCTCCAGATCCCCAATAAGATTCCCCACTGGTACAGTTAAAGAGTTGAGCCCTTAGCCAGGGTTTCAAGCCAAGTCTCTAACACTCTCTCTGTCCAGCCAGTGCTTCATGTTCCTGCTCAAGTAGCTGACACACACAAACTCTTGGAGATTTGTTCTACACACACATACAACTGGGCAAGGCTGGCACAGGTTTACTAGCAGTGCTCCCTTCTACTCAGACTATAAGGTAGTTATCACTGCCACCAGAACCCCTTATCAGCTATGTTAAGGCCCTTAACAAAGGATGCCCAATTGTACTGTGTGTTTGTTAATATTAATATAAATGGTAATTTGACCAAGAGCAAGACTATTAGGAGTGGCCCACACAATGTCACCAAATAAGTATGAAAATACCCTCAGAACTTAAATATCTCTACACAGATCAGGCACAATTAAAGGTTTAAATATATTTATTTAATAAATAATAAACGAACAAGACAATACTAAATACTGTATATATATATATTCACAGTGACATCAGAGTTTAAAACTACAGGAAATATTTAAAACAACATGGGAGGATAGTCTCAAATAAATAAAGAAAAATATGTAAACTAACCTTTACTATATTCCTGACTCTATCCAAGGGAATTATACTATAATCTAAGAACTTACTAACAGATCAAGGCAGATGTGGTGAATGGATCTTTATTTGTTGTCAGGTCCAAGACAGACTGCAGAATGCTCTGTCTCACTAACAGACTTCTCAAATTAATATCTCAAATATTACTGCTGGGATAGCTTGCAGGATGACATCCCTTCTTGTTATCTGACTCTAGTTCCCAGGCAAACCCCCCCCCCCCCACTGCTGGAACCTGGCAGTATTTAGCATCTACCTGTGAAAATACATAGACCTCAGATCTTCGGCAGATGCTGGAAGTCATAAAACAATTTCATTCCTTCATGCTTTCAAGACTAGTAATTAATTCACCCTAAAGACAATACAGAAATCTTCTCATCACAGACTCTGTGTCTCTAGCTGCATTGAAAACTGAAAGATACCATCTTTTATTGCATATCCTGTAAAGTAATTTAACTTCAGCTGTTTTCCTAAAATTTGCTGGACTGAAGTTAACCTCCTGTATTCCAGTTTCCACTATTAAAATATATACATTTAGACAGTTACAATAGTGGATGTGCATTTCTGCTTTCTTCCAGCAGGGCACACTGTGGATGCACTTCTATTTGTACTGGCATTTAATAAGAGTAGGAATCCTGCTATTTGACAGATTTGTGTACAGCTGTTGAGATAGCTAGAAAACCAATGAATGGTAGTGCTGTTTAGTCCTAGTTGTGAGAGCATGTTGAGTAGAACAGGGTTAGGTTAGATACTGTCTCAAACAACACATCCCTATTTCTAATTTTGTTGAATGTGTCTAGAAAATGTTAACTGGCAATTTCAAAGATATGATAGGGCCAAATGCCATGTTGTGAGGGTGAAAGTGTTTGTCTAGCAGAACATTTATAACCTGATTGTGAAAACATCTTTCTAGTACTTTTGAGAGTGAAGGGAGCACTGAGATGGGTTGTAGTTTGAAAGTTCAGTGACAGTACTTTCTTTATCTATTGGTATAATGTAAGAGGCTTTCCATATTAATTCCTGATAGGATCTGTTGACTAATATAGAGACCGGGTAGCATATTCCATTTCCATCTATTCCACTGGAAAATTATGTGCTGTCAATGAAGTGAGTTTTAGTTTCAGACTCTTTTTTTTTTACTTATTTATTAACGGGTGAGGAATACCTCCAAAAAGATGGATGGTTAAAATTATTATTAAGAGTTTCCTTGTCAATCATTATGTCACCCCATAATGATGATGCTCCTACTTAAGAGTGAACCAGCAAGCCACCCTGAAAACTATAGACCAATAACTTGCATTCCAATGATGTAGAAACTATACACTGGAATTGATGCTGACAGAGTTCATGGTCATTTAGAAGAAAACTCAATTACGGCAATAGAACAAAAGCGTAATAAAAGAAAGTCATATGGAACAATGGATCATTTGTTGTTAAATAAAGTCATAGTGGAGAACTGTAAAATGGGGAAGAATCTAAGTATGGCATGGATTGACTACAAAAAAAAGCATTTGATAATATCCCACATTTATGGATAAAAGAGTGCTTAAAAATGTATAAGATGCACCCTACACTGATCAACTACATTACACTGACTATTAAACAGTGGCAGACCACTTTGCAATCAAGCCATGATAAATAACAAATTATTATCCCAAGGATAAAAATTCAAAGGGGGATATTCCATGTTGACTCTTTGTCACCACTGCTATTCTGTCTTGCCCTTAACCCATTAAGCTGTCTACTTAACAGCTTAGGCCATAGCTATAATTTGGCTCCTAGAAAACAACAAAGTGTAAAGACCTCACATCTTCTCTTTGTTGATGATTTGAAACTGTATATTTCATCAGATGAGGAACTGAAAGCACAACTGCAAGTTGTCAAAACTTTTTCAGATGATATAAGAATGTTATTTGGTCTTGATAAATGTGTGAAAGCAACCTTAAAGCAGGAAAACTGCAGCACCAAGAAAACATCACTTTGGGACAAGAATGTGATTTAAAAGAACTTGAGCAGGAGGGAATCTATAAATATTTGGGAACTGATGAAGGATCAACAATAAAACATGAACAAATGTGAATAAAACTTCGTAAGAAATACTTTGACTTAAATTAATCCTGAAAACAGCATTGACATCTAGGAACAAAATTCAAGCAATAAATCAATTTGCTGCTCCTGTCCTAACTTACAGTTTTGGAGTGACTGACTGGCCCCAAAACATGTTGGATAGATTAGATAGGAAAACAAGAAGGATGCTTCATGTTCATCAAATGATTTATAAAAATCAGTGCATACCAAGATTATGTATTTCCCGTTCCAAAGGACGGATGGTCCTCCTTGAAATTGATTACATGTATAGATCTGCAATCATGAGACTGCACACATATCTGCTGAACTCACAAGACCCAAACATAGTGAAAGTTTTGAAGCATGATGAGAATAAATCTAAGATGACTTCTCTGCTTAATCTAGCAAAAGCATATGGGTGTCAAGCAGGAATGGAAATCAAACCAGAAGTAGATAAAAATCAGGCAGCAACTGAATGTGCCAAAAAAGCAAAAGAAAAAAATATAAGATGAAGGACCAGATGAGAAGGTAGAAATGTGGAAAATGCATAAATATAGTTGTCAGTATAGAAAACGTCTCCAAGAACCTCACGTGGATCAGGATGGTTAAGGACAGGCAAATTCAAACCAAAAGATGAAAGGTTAATATTGGCGGCTCAAGATAGTGGGCTTCATACACATAGGTTTACAAAGTCCACTGAACATGTGGGAGAAACATACAAACATAGGTTTTGTAAAACAGAATTGGAAACAGTTGCACACCTGATTGATGGTTGTGACATACTAATGACAGAAGGACTCTATATTGAAAGGCATAATAATGTGGCAAGACTGTTGCACTGAGGATTGTGCAAACATTATGGTATTGAAGTGGCTGAAAAACACTGGAAACATGAGCCACAAAGCATCATAGAAAATGATGAAATCTACATCATATGGGATCACCCATTGCCAACAATGCAAATGATAGATGCTAGAAAACCAGATATACTGGTCCATGAAAAGAAGACAAAAGTAGCATTGGACATTGAAATTGCCACACCCAGTGACTACGGTGTCTTGCATACAGAAAGACACAAAGTCATAAAATAACAGGATTGATAGTCAGAAATGAGAACAATGTGGAAGAAAGATACCCAGACAGTTCCAATAGTAGTAGTAGGAGCAATGGGTCTTATAGAAAAGAATCTACAGTCGTATTTAGATATGTTACCAATACATCTAACCCCATATGAATTGTAGAAGGAGTCATTACTGGGCACATAGCGGGTGCTGCGAAGAGCATTTCTGGATGACATCAAAGACTGAAACAATACTAATTTCATGAACTTTAATCGTACTTTGACTAAGGAATGGGGTCCATTCCCATCATGGTATTAGAAACACAAAAGGCTTGGAGAAATTTAAAAAAATGAGCTCTGTATTTGTATTAGATTCACTGAGAACTATGGTAGGACCTCCTCTTCAGCTGGTTTATATATCTCTGGAGACACCTAAAGATCTAAATAACACTGGTGATATTTTAATCAATGTTCTTTATATCTCCATTTTTGTTTTTTTAACAGCTGCACCAGTAAAGCTATTGGAAGCTACTTTTCTGTAAACATATTCACTTTTCCCTGTGCACTGTCCATCATAGCTACACACATCTGTATTATGTGTTTACAGTCAGTACTTTTTGTATATCTATTGGGTTGTACACAGGAAAACAATTAAGTAGTTAGGGTCATACAGGTGTCTGCTGCCACAAAGGTGTTGGGAGTTGTGGAACTAGATTTATTGTGAAAGGGATTGGTTCAGTTGCCAGGTAATATGCTCAATTATTCTTTTAGTTGTATGTGTATACATTTCACAATATGTGTACCACCCTCAATGTTATGAGTTAGCCATTGAGATTTGCTATGTTACTGGCCTTTGTTGATGAATGGACTTTGGATCAATGCACTTGCCCAACTAAAAAATGAATGATTTACATTTGCAGCATTTACTGTACACTGCCCTGCTAGGAGTATGATGAATAAAACATTCAGTATAGTCCCAAAATTCAGGAAAAAGTGATATTGTATCACATCACATTTAATTCCTCAGGCAGTAGTGGGCACAGGCATTTGTTCTTCAAACTATACCTGGTTTACGATTTGAGACCAAGTTCTTCAATGTATAAGTGGTTTAAGGTTTGTGAACAGGTTTGTCCTACCAACTTAATATGCAAGTGAACCTTAAAGTTTGTGAAAGTGAAATAAGATGATTTTTTAAGTTATAACCACAAATATTTATAACTTAGAACCTTAGGAGGTTCATGCTGTCCTGCGATGTACCAACAAAATCCATTGGACCTGTTTGATTTATCAAATATTTCAGTCAAATTATAACAGGACAAAGGTAGTCACCATAGGTACTTATGAGTGAGAAACATTTATACCTCTGCTCTTAAATACATACCCTGACAAATAGCATTATAATTATACCGTTATGTTTCATTATATTAATATAATATCCCAGCAATATTTGCCATGGTATAATACACACCTAAAACAAGTGTTTGCTACATTTTGATATAGACAGTCAGTAGATATTGCTTTAGTAATAGCCCTTGACTCCTTAGCTTGTTACAGTAGTATTACAGTAGTAGGCAGTTTCTTATAACTTTTTCTGTGAAATAATACTGACACTATAAACAAATACACATTACAGCTACCACTGAAATGGCTGCGACATTTAATAATTCTCTGTATTAAAGGAAAGGAAAATTTGAACTGACCTCGTTTTGGAAGAGCTATTTCAGTTTATTTAAAAGCACATTTCTCAAATGAGCACCATATGGATGAGATGATTAAACCTGAAGCCCTTAATACATTTGTTGCTTCATGCTGACTGACCTGAATGCACCATTAATTTTTTTAAATATACCAGACTAAAAACATCTCATGAAACATAGCAGAAGTTATTAAATATGGGAATGGCACAGGTGTTTCACCGGCAATACAGAAAAATTAGTCATAATCAAGTTCTTGTAGACAATAAAATCAAAGTAATGTATTGCATCCTTAGCTATCCAATTAACCCCTTAGACCCCCTAATATAAAAATTTCTTAATGAGGCACTCTCATCAAGGTGAGAAAGCATGCTTGTCAGAGCTTTGAACTGCTGTATTATAGTGCAAAGATGAGTGCAGACTGCTCCCTCAACTGGACATTCATACCCCAAATCTGGCTCAAGTTTAAGGAAAGATGATCACAAATGAGAATGAACTGCCAAGCAAAAAAGGTTGACATCTCATTATATCTGTATTAAGTGTAGACAGGAAATTGAAAATCTGTGTGCACAAAAAGATTAATAACACAGTTTAATTGTGTGATATGATATCACTTTGTTCTTCATGCTAGTTCTGTAGTAAGTTACTCACAACCTCATTTTGTCCCTCTACCATTTTTTTATCAGGAGGACAGGAGCTGCTCATAACTCTTCCCTCATATTTGAACAATAAGGAGCATTCATTTTACAATTTCCATTGGTAATTTCATGTTCATTATCTACTACTGTAACTAGAAAGTAACGTTTCATTACATCCTTCTTAAATTTATATTGCAATGGCTTCAAATCATACTCTCACAATTCCATGTTTTTTTTTTTCTAATGGTTAAGTCCAGGAAATGTATCCTGCTTGTATTCATTAGTTACAAAAATTCCTATGTTCCAAGTCCTTTCCTCCTGTCTTTAAACCATTGAATGCTCTTCAAGCACATTTGATTTTTCTTGTGTTATCTTTCCTTGTGTTCTTATATAATTTTGAGTTTTGAGATTTATTTTTGTAGTGGCAACATCATCTACCATCACTCACAACATGACTACAGCACTGCAGACATTCACCCAGTGTGAATTTCATGGAGTTGTATGTCTTTAACTGTACAAAACCAACTGTACACAATTACTTGTTTTTAGATATGAACAAGAAGATAAACTGCCTACTTGCACTTTGACAGTGTTATACAAAAAGCTACAATATGCCTTATCTTTGTCCTTGCCTTTATGGATTTGTGTGACTGAGTCACTGGTGATAACAACGTACTGATTTTTAAGAAACATCAAACTCAACCTCAACCTCATTAGTTCTGCACTTCACATGTGAGATCCCTTTGCCAAAACATGTCATATAATTCTTGGGGGTGACCATTTCTGGCTGTGAATTCTTCAAACACCTCTTCAGTCTAAATATGTCAGCTAGAATAATGTTAAATGTTTTAAACACCTATTGCATCTTAATACGTCAACAAGAATATTGATGTAGTTGTAGTGCCAATACTGGATCCAGGCTAAAGAAAGCTGATTTAAAACATGATTTTTCTTTGTCCTTATTGCAGACTGTTGACAGCTTTGTAAACTGTATTTCAACTCTCCTTTAATCTGCAAAATGTGTGCTTCTATGGCCTCCAAAAATACAGCCTTTTATATTTTTGAATATGAAATGACATGTAAGGACATGGAATGTTTTAAAGTGCAATTTTTGTTGGTCTCTCATAAAGGACATACATTTTTGCATATCACTAACCTACATAAGCATAGAGAAAGGGAAGTAATATATGTAATTAAAGTGCACTTCAAAAGATGTAGTCCTTAGTATATAAATGCATTGTTCCTGAGAAACTTACAGGTGAAAGAGCTGGTTTAGTTACTTTTACTGTGAGAAAGAAAACAACTAACATAAACTGATACAAAGCTTTCTGCAAAAGAAAATGATGTAATTGTTTGAAATCTGCATAAATATTTGCGAATGAAATTTGTTTTATTTTCTTTTGAAGATATTGACCTAAACATTTCCATGTAAGCTTGCTATCTGTAATTCCTGCCTGTTATCTTCTAGGAACTTATAACAGTAAGGGTTCCATAATCATAGGATCATAGGATCATAAGAAGTTACTAGGCTATTGGCCCTGAGGCCCTTACAAGCCTAGTCAAGAATTTAGCCCATGTTCCAACAAGTTAGCACCCTATGCCGCTGTCAAGCAGGGACACAGGTGGAATCCAAGAGGTGTATTTTCTGTTCCCCATCCAGTTATCCAGGTTGCACTTAAAAAACATTTAAGGATGTACTCTGCTTTACATGGAGAGGGAGTCTATTCCACAAAAGGGGGAGTCTCTGGGACACAAATCTGTCCCACCAACAAGTCCTATTGATGTCACAGACCAGGTTGAAGTCGAGCGTGCAGGTTACTTGAATGGAGCTTGACTTGCAGATATGCAGCAGTCCCATCAGGGCGGGGTCGCAGATTGCTTTGTATGCCAGACATAGGCCACCTCCGAGGAGACTGTAGGAGACTGAGTACAGGAACAAGGCTTTTAGCCTATCTGTGTAAAGTAGATGTTTGTGGCTCTGGATTCTCTGGGTGAGGAACATCTGTGTTCTCTCCAGCTGCTGTATGTGCTTTGTGAGGTACATGCCTAAAGGGACATTGTACTCAATAATGGGTCTTATAAGGGAAGAAGACAGAGATGTTATGATAGTACTTTGGTATAGGTTTGGACATATGTGACAGTTTCTGTGAAGGGGGGGGGCTGTAAAGCTGTTTATACCTTCCCTCAGGAGGTTGTAATCAGCTTTGGAGAAGTTTTTTTGTTTGAGCCTAACTGGGGAGGATGATGACTTCAAAAGTGACTGTTTTGTGGTCAGATCTTACCAGGGATGATGACACTGTAGGGATGCTCCAGTGGTTACTCATGTTGGTTAATACCAAGTTGAAGATATTTTCACCTCTTGTGGAGGGGTCTGTTAACAAAGGATCCATTAAATGTATGTAGTTAGCTTGAGTACAGGTTTTATTAAATATTCCTTTGTTTAACTGACTGCTATTTTATGTTTCACAGTGCATGTTCCTGTTCCGTTGAATATTTAATCAGTAACTGCAATGTGTGCCTTACTATTTAAGTAAAGTCCATTTATTCACTTTTAAGCTCTTGTGTCTGGTCTTTTTACTATATATTAATTAGTGATATTTATTTTCTGAGAGAATGGTCATACTTTACTACTGTAAGCTAATAGGTTATGGCTGGGCTCCCATATCCACTTAGCTAGAGCATCTAGGTCTACTGCTAGTTATATTAATGTGTACAATTTCATATCTGGCTAAATCAACAGCAGCAGATAATTGAAGGTCCCCAATCATCCAGGATGGTGGCAGTACTACCATGTCAGGAAGAAAGTAGTGCCAGTGTTGTAACAGATAGTACATCCACCTTTGGTGCAGAAGGCTGTAGGTTCTATTTCCACACCAGGTAGATCAGTTGTTGACACTGCAGTGCAATATAAGAAGGGTGCTGCACTTCTAAGTGTGCCATCTTTAGGATGATATATTAAATCAAGGCCCCATCTGCTTTAGTTTGTGGTAGTTCAAGTGAATGTAAAAGATCCCATGGCACCTATCGAAAGAGCGGGGTTCCATCATTTTCATTTTTATATTTTACACATCAAAAGTTGCCATTTCTATAGTTTTGTATCGACCTTCACTCCTTTTTCCATAAGCATAATCAAGTTTTCTTTACTATTAATGACCATATCCAGTTTCCTTTAAACATGATTTCATTAATTATTTCATTCCATAATACACAAACTACATAAAGTAGTTTCTTATCTAAATCTATTTCCAGTTTTTATTATGTTTTCATAATATCCATATGTAATCCTGTCCATATTTTATCCTCACAATTTTTGATATTTTCAAAAAAAATTCTATACATAATTTATTTCACAGCTTTTTAAGTCTCTCACATTTTAAGAAAACATTTTCTGTTGTTTCTTCTTCTCCACAATGCAAACATATTATTTCACTTTTCTTTTTAAAAGGTAGAGTTGCCAAAATGGGAAATTCCTATATTACAAATCACTCCCAAAATATCTCTACATTCAACATTATATCTACACCACTTGTTTCTTCCTTTAATTGCTTTAATCTTTACTTCTTGAACATTTCCCATAGGTTGATATAATAATATTTTTTTCATAATATTATTATACCATATTGTTCTATTTTCCTATACTTCATCGGTCTTTATTTCCACATTCTTATCTTTTGTTAATAATTCTCTATTTCTTCATTAAAATGTTCTTTTGTTTGTTTACTAATTCTTATTTTTTTCCAAAATTCCTTATACTTCAATATATTTTTCACTAATTTCTCTTTTTTTCATTTATTTATGTCAATAACTTATATACATTTAAATAAGTAGCATAAACTATTGGATTTATCTTACCTAATCCTCTGTCTTCCTTATTCAAGTATAACACACATTCTATCCCATGTAAAGGAGAAGAATATTTCTAGTAAAAGATTTTCATATCATCTAGGAATCAAGACAAGACTGGTGAAATATGATATCTTTCCTATTAACACTGAATTAATCAAATACACTTTTTATATGTTAGTCTGTACATTTTCCACAATATGCAGATATGTTCCTTTATTATATTCCATCACTTATTTTCTTCTTTATCAAAATGCATCCCTAGAACAGATGTTTCTTTCATAGAAAATTGTACACCTGCTATTTTATTGCATTGCCCATTCCTTTTACTTTTTTCTTTATTAAGTGTCATACATCTTTCTTTTAAAATGTCAACCAAATAGATAACTTCTCTCATCCACACTCTACTTTAGTTGTAATAGTAACATTATCTGCATATGACATCATAATCGGAATTTCAACTTCAGTTTGAATTTTATAATTTGCATTCTTCATTTTCTGATTTATCTCTCTAACTACTACATTCATGACCAAAACAAATAAAATGCTACTCATAGGACATCCAAGTTTTAAACCATTATTCATATCTATTTCTTTATTTAACCAGCCATCAACTAAGACTCTTATTTTATAATTCTTATAAGCTATTCTACACACTTGATTGTATTATTAATGTTATACATAGCCATTATTTCTCCTATATATCATGCTGTTTTAAATCAAATGCTTTAATATCACTTGCAATCAGTATTATATCGTCTTTCTTTCTATTTATATCATCTATAAACCCTCTCACTATAATTGAACCCTTTTCCTTTTATACCATACACACTTTCCTCCATTATGTATTGCATCTTATTCTCAACTCTCTTTTGCATTATTTTCATAAATATGTTATAGTCAGTACTATTTAGAGCTACTGGTCACCAGTTTTTTATATCTTCTTTTTCTTCCTTTTTCCATATAAACTTTAATACTCCACTACACAATTCCTTATATTTTAATCCTTCATTTAACCATTGAATACAGATATTAAATAGTTTTTATGCCATCTTTCTAGATTTTTATACATTTCAAACCCAATACCATCTGGACTAAATGTTGATCCCATATTTAACTGTTTAAACACTTTTTCTAATTCAAACAATGCGATCACTTTTTCAATTTTTTTATTAATTTGTTCAGAATTTTTTTTACTTTCTGTTTCTTTATACTATCCCCAGGATTTAATAAAGTCCATGTAGGCACAGTGTAGACCCTACATGGAATGTATCTGTGTACACAACCATGGTTCCCCCTTGGCAGCATGCCATGCATACTAATGATGGTGCACTGCCAAGGGAGAGTCAAGGAACAAGGATACTGAATCTCTGTAGGTAGAGGTATAGCAGCTACCTGTGGCTGCAGATGAGTGTAAGGCTCCCTATAATGCTCTCTGCCATTGTTGCAATATTGCAAAATGTGTCAACTGTATAATATGTTTTATGATGTTACGATTTTTTGTAATTATTACTTTTTTACTGCATGCTTGTGCAGAGCGGCGCAAAGCACAGCAATGCCAAGTTGTGCTCACATATAGACAGCTGACACCTGGCAGACATCTAAAAATAGAAACCAGATGTAATTAATTATCATAATAAAGTTTTTATTATTTGTCTTTATTTTATTTATTTTTTTTTTTTGTGTGGCATGGCGAGGAGAGCAGTACAGCAGAGCGGAGCTCATACATACATGGCAGACACCTGCCAGATATATAAAAATAGAAACTGGATGTAATTAATTATTTATTTATAGTTAGATTTAAGTGTGTCTGTGTGGCATGGCGCAGTGCTCAGCAGCACTAACAGGTAGCCTAGTAGTATATTTGAAGGTATACTAGTTTTTACAACATTCAACTAGCTGCATTGGTAGAGTTACGGTCTTATGTGTAGTAGGTCCTCATTTTGAGTCCATAACAAGCAGAATATGATCGTAAATGAATGTACTATTTTTCTTTAATTTCATTAAACTATTGTGAATTTTGGCACTAGCTGCACTTTGCTAAGCACTGCTCATTCATGCTAAGCAGTGCATAAACATGCTAATGGCTACCAATGTTTGTGCAGCGCTAAGCCTTGCTAAAACCATGGTACTGTGAGTTTTTGCACTGCTTGACTTTGCTTAGATGATTTGCAAGCTGCTAAGTGATGCGGCACTTTTTTGAAAGTTGCTCAATGACATGTAAAGGTGGAAAAACAGCCAATATTAAGCCCAATAAGTGGGAATTTTGCAAGAGTCATTGGAGTTCAGTTAACTGTTGGTATGACTGGTGGTGTTGGTGAAGGTGTGCACTTTCATGTGCAGAGGTGGGGTATTCAGAAGTTCCGGATCATGGTCAGGCTCCTTGTTAAAAACCATGAACCCCAGCTGATGCAGGGCAGATTCCAGTTCTCAGAGTGTAAGGGAGAGGCATGAGACACTTTGGAAAGGAAATTCACCAGTGTTACTGATGTCACCCACACAGGTGAGCAGTGTCATTACTACAATAATGACCTGAAAAGGAGAAAGATTGGAACTTTGGACACTTGGGTCTAACAGGCAAGAGCAGGGAATGCCCCGCACATATATAACTAAGTTTAACACTGTTTTACTAATATGCAGTCTGAATGTCTGAAAAACTGGTATGCATAATGGTGTGCTTCTCTCCCTACAGCTGTTGCTGAGAGGGCTCATAAAGTCGAGTCTCATGTTGTGCGCCTGGTCATGTTGCACCACGAGCATGTTAAGTATGGATTTACTATACTAACTAGTGCAATAAGCAAGAACGAGTAAATTATATACTGCAATAAAGTATAAACAAGAAAACTGTAGTGCAATAAATGGACAATTAGAGCTGCAGAGCTGCAGTGCAATAAATGAGCAATAAGAACTGTATTTCAATAAAACAATAACAATACCAATAAAAGTAAACAAAATGTTGTTCAGCAGGATTGTGTTGTTAAAACTCTTACAGTAGAGCTGAATGCATTGATTGTCTATGGTAAGGTTGCTGCAGTCAAGTATAGCTGTAGCCAGCAAATCTAATGGCCTGCAAACTGTATTGCTTAACACATAGTACTGTCCAAGGCTGTCTCCAGTTCAATATTGGTCATATAATGCTCACTCTTCCTCAGACAGCAGGTAATAAAGGTATATGGGTGAGGTAGCCCATTCCATGGGCAGATATTGTGTGTGGACTTCACAGATATTTCAAATAAATAGCATTAAAATGTAGTCACTAGCAGTGTTGATTTTAAAATACAGCTTTTTTAATGTATGCAGCATGGTTTTATTCCATGCATGCATGTACTACTGTCACTGCAGTCTAATATAACATTGTAATAGTACTAGAATGCCTGAGGAATGTCCTATAACTTGTATTGCTCAATTCATAGTGTGTTTCCATGTGATCTCCAGGCAAGTATTAGTCACTCAATAGTCAACAGTGACTCACTAGCTCAGTCTGTTAAATGCTTTGTATATAGTACATTATGCCATACACAGTCCTGCATTCAAATCCATTGGTATGTAGCACTAATGTTTCAGTATCAGTCATGTAATGTTCACATCTTCTCTCTCATCAGGAACACAACAAATATATGGGTGAGGTAGCCCATGTTTTGAGCAGGTATTTTGTTTAGATTTCAAAGAATGTTAACATCAATACCAAGAATGTGTTCATCAGCATTGTTGAGTCATAAATAAAGCTGTGTAATCCCAGTATGGCTGTATCCCTTGCATGTCTGTACTAAGTTGCTGCAGTCAATTAATACATTATTTGCAGAAGTCCCCTGCAGTCACAGCTATTGGGTTCTACTCCCATGCTGCCAACTAAGGCATGACAGCTGTCTAGTTTACTTACTGTGCACAAACATGCCTCTCAAGTGTCACAGTTTCTCATAATCTACTTAAAACTGCCCAATCTGTCACATGGTTAGTAGATAAAGCATTACCTGGAGTGCAATGTATTACCAAATCCATTTACAGAACACCTGGGTAGTTATATAAGTCCACATTATGTGAAACTGTACTATGTGGTGGTGTACCTGCATTTGTTGTTGCTTGTCAATACTGACTCATGCTAACAGCTTGAGAGGTATGTACATGCTACATCAGCTATAGGAGAATTGTAGTCACTGAACTCAAAACTGACACTACACACCTGTAGAGTATATATGTCATTGTTTTCTGGGATATCATCTGCAATGTCAGTAATGGAATGTTTTTCTCTCTCTCTTCACCCCTTATATTCATTTATTTATTACTGTTATTGATTATTATGATTTAATATTAACATATTTTGTTAAGCTAACATTATTTTGGAAAAATGTGTTTTATTATTATGTTTTATTATGATTTAATAATAACATATTTTGTCAAAGTGACTATATTTTGGAAAATGTGTTTGCTTATTGTTATGTTTTATTATGATGCAATATTAACATATTTGTTAAGCTAACTGTTTTGTTGGCCCTATGGTTTACTTTGTACTGGCATACTGTTACCATACTGACTGTTATGTTACTTAATGTTGTGTTGCACATAATATGCATTAATATGTATTTGGATGAATAAATATGATGTTTGATTCCATAATACTAGCAATGGTTTGGTTATTACTAACCATAACTTATTGCTACTTACTATTTACCACAGCACATGAAGGTAGGCTGGTTCTGGCTGATCCCCCTACCTTGCCTCAACTGGCTGTGGCACCAGGTCCCAGCACATCTGGGACCCAGACTGGTGGTGCCCCTTTTGCTGCCCCTGCACTACCTGGGGTGTTGGGTAGTACCTCCCATGGGGGACAGGCCCAGCCTCTCTGGGAGCCGTGGCAGAGGGGGTATCACCCATGTGGAGCTGCCACTCTTGGTGCACAGGATAGTCCTGTGCCAGATTGAGGGCATGTTAGCCACTTTAGTGGGACAGCCTCACCCTGTTGCCCAGCCTCCCACACAGCGACCCTTGGGCAGTGATGGTCCCCAATTAGGGAAACCACCATAACAAACTTCTCCAAAGCCAACTTCACACTTATTAAGACAGAAGTGGCAAACATCCTGACACCCATGCAGACGGACAATAGAGGTATGACTACTGAATCCTACACAAATGCACTTTATAAGCACTTACATGAGTGCATGGATCATGCTATCCCTAATAGAACCAAGATGCTATCCTCCAAAAAAAGGAAGCCAGTCTGGTGGTCCTCTGCCATAAACAAACTCTACAACAGAAGAAAGAAACTGTTGCAAAAAAGAGTAAAATCCCATGACTGGAAGAACTCCCTGGTCAACCTCAGTAAGAAGCTGAGATCCCTCATAAGATCCTCCAAAGCTAGTTATGAAAAACAAACTGCCACTGCCTCTAAAGACAACCACAAAGCATTATATAGCTATGTCAAGAATCTCAATGGCAACACTCAGATCTCCTCTGAGTTACAGCACAATGGCACTAAATATACAGAACCAACTGATATTGCCAACAACCTGGCAGATAGGTTCAGTGCTAACGTTACCCCCCTCTCACCCCCTAGAGGGCCCATCTCTATACCAGAAGAATGCAAAGTTCCTGTAATCACGGCTGCACAGGTAAAAAAATGCACTCTCCAAAACCAAAAACACAGCATCCATGGGACCTGACAATATCCCAGGCTGCGTTCTACACAAACTACAGAATGAACTGGCACCCTACATTAGTACCATGTTCAATCATAGCCTCACCTCAGGCTTTGTGACCACTGAATGGCGCACCATGATGGTTATCCCGCTCCACAAAGGGGGAGCCACGACGGACCCCGGAAACTACTGCCCCATTAGCCTGATGAGCCTGGTCTGCAAGGCCATGGAAGTATCATCATGGAACTCATAAACAAAGACATTGGTAATCTCCAAACTCTGGACCCTACCCAGTTCGGGTTTGTAAAAGGCAGATCATGTCTCCTAAACCTGATTGACTTCTTTGAAGCAGTCACCAAAGCCATAGATGAGGGTAAGGTGGTTCACACAGCTTATCTAGATTTCGCCAAGGCTTTCAACACCATCCCATACTCTGGAATTATAGATAAGCTCACTAAACTAGGTATAAATCCCTATGTCACAAGATGGGTTGTCAACTGGCTCAAGGACAGAACCCACACTGTGAAAGTAGAAAACTCCAAATCCGACTTCAGACCAGTGACAAGTGGAGTACCACAGGGTTTAGTCCTGGGTCCTCTCCTGTTTGGTATCTACTTCTCTGAAGTACAGGTTAACAGAGAAGGTCTTTGGCTAACAAAGTTTGCAGTTGACTGCAAACTAGGAGCCATAACTGAAACTCCTAACGATGTGGACATACTACAAAAGGGCCTCATTGAGACAGATGCCTGGTGTCAAAGCCATGGCCTGAAGAACATTGCCAAAAAGTATATTTTCACCCCCTTTGGTAAAACCCTGTACCCATGAACTACCGCATAAGTGGTAGTCTACTTAATGCTGAAAGTGTGATAAGAGACCTTAGGACACAGGTGGACCGTAGTCTCTCCTTTGATAATCACATCACCACAGTGGTCAGGAAATCCTTCTATGTGGCTCACCTCATCACAAAAAGTTTCTCATCCAGAAAAAAAGAGGTCATTGTTCCCCTCTACTCATCACTCATTAGACCCATTATAGAGTACAATGCCCCTTTTGGTATGTACCTCACAAGACATCTACAACAACTGGAAAGGCCACAGAAATACCTCACAAAGAGGATTACTGGCCTCAAACAGATGCCCTATGCAGACCGTCTCAAAAAACTCCTTTGCATATCGCCTACTCAGAGGTGATCTCTGCCTAACATACAAAGCTATGTCAAACCCAGAGCTGTTGGACATGCTCCACTTAAAGAAATCCCGATCCCTCCAAGCTACATTCTCTAGGAACCTAAACCTTGTCCCCACAATAAACAGAACATGCTGGAGGGATAGATTCCTGTCCCAGAGACTTCCCATACTCTGGAACAGACTACATATCTATGTTAAACAGAGATCCTCATTAGTACTCTTCAAGAAAAATCTTGATGATTGGATGGGAAATAGGAAATTCACCCCAGGGATCACTTCTGTGGCTCTGTTCGACAGGGGCACAGGAAAATAATTTTCTTGGGTGACAAAAGCCAGGGTACCTTTTTGGCTAGGCTTATATAGGCCCTATGGCTAATAGCCTAGTACCTACCTATGAACCTATGAACCTATGGTGCAGTGTTGACAGTCCCATGGGTAGGGACATGACTCACACTGCTGCCATCTGGAGGCATATGGGACTCAGTTTCCACAACACCCTCCCTATCCAAGGTGTTTACCCCCTCATGTGTCACACACTGCCCCTGCCTGCTGTCTTGTCTGTTTGCAAATGCATCCTCACCTACCCAACTTACCTCCCCCACACATACTTATATCACTTCCCCAACATTCCACTCTCACCTTTAAAAAAATGGGCACCTGTCCCAATAAAAATATCATCCCATACATATCTCTCCATTTCTCACGTGTCCACTGGACACATGTAATTTGGTCCAATTGACTTTACAACAAAGTTATGTTGTCCTCACCCCTTTCTCTGGGGTTTGAGAATCCAGGTTCATATACAAATCTGTCAAAGTGCACAGTTGTTGCTGTATAAGAACTGGATAGCTATGGTTCTTTCCTACACCCTTCCTGCACATCCCTCCCTACTTTCACTATGTTTTTCCCCCTGCTTGCCCCCATTTTACCACATCTCCCCTTTTTTTCTTTTCTTTATATTTATTTAGTGTGGCACTGTGCAATGCACCGTGTCACACAGCTTTGGTAAGCTCAGCTAATTAGAGATATAATGGCTAAATGTGTTTCTAACATTGTAAGACACGTACAAAATGAATACATTTGCCATGCTTCAAACCCAAGCCCATCACACCTGCAGGACCGTGCCATGCAACTCTTAATTAAAATGGGTGGTTTGAATAAAACATAGTAATTGCCAATTACAGTCATTAGATGTGTTTCAGCGGAGTTGCGCACCAGGCTGTACCAAGCAAACTGGAATAAAAAGTAATGGACTTAGTGGGAGTGTACCTTGGACTCTGGTGCAATAGTACACCACTAGATAGACATGATATTGGATGTAACTGAGGCCTGTGATAGTAGATACATGTGCCCTTTAATCAGCAACATGCAGAAAGTCACCTGCTAAGGCATTCATGGCAAAATACATATTCAACTGGGACTCTGGTGCAGAAATACATCCATATAAAGCCATGCACATACTGATGGATGTAGAAAATGTATGTCACAGCCTGTATGTGTGAAAAATACACTCACTGTAGCAGTGACTCAGTAGCTCAGTCTGTTAAATGCCTTACATACAGTACATTTTGCTACACACAGTCCTGGGTTCAAATCCAGGGTTGTGTTGCATTTCAATTACATTATTGTGAAGACAGCAATTAATGAATGACTCATGCACTCATTATCTGCACAAAGCATTGCAAATTAAATAACTGCTTTTTTACTGCTGGAAGTCACAAGCCTGCAGGTAGGGACACACATCATATATCTGTATAGCATTACTATATGTCACCTAGTACTCTGGTATTGATACTGTTGCCTAACAGATGTACCTTAAACACATGCCGTAATTGGAGTGTAAAGGGTAATCTCACCCTGGCTCTGCCTCTACAACAAGGCTGACACAGCTGGCATAGATGCACCTACAGGTTGTTGTCCTCCAAAGTGCTCACACTCACTGCCTGTGTCTATTACTTGCAGCAGCAGCTCTAGCCTGTGGTACACACAGCACTATGTAAAGGTTTCTGCTACAGACCTTCCCTCTGCAATGACGTAGTCTCCTCACCCCACTAATGTCCATGTCAACAGCTAGGAAAGGGGCTCTGTACTACATGAAGGCCTTATATATTGCACAATGGTTGCTTGTCATTGATTAATGATAGTGCAACTGAGACATTTTGGCTGCAATTAGCATATCAGAGTCACAGATTGGTTTAGAGGCAATTATCTGCTAATGAGAAGCATGTTAAAATGCAAGCAGCTGGCTATGGGCAAACATTATGCATGAGACTATCCTCACACAGAGCACATCTTTTCAAAACAGTGCTAGTAGCACATTTCAACAGAGAAGTACTACACTCCACCAGGTATGTAACTGTTTTTTTGTATAACAAGATGCAGATGGGAGGATAGAGGTATGGGGGATAGGAAGTACAGCAGTAAGCTGTCTTAGACCTGTGGTAATAACATGTCATTCGTACCCTGCTGTCTTACAAATACAGGGGATGTAAAATATATCAGGGTTGTATTGTCTTTTGTCATTGTGGTACACTGGTGTTGTTGGACTGTCCCAATATAGTGGTCAATATAGCACTCTGCTATTTGTCTGGCACTGGCCTTATCGCATATTATTGGGTGGCTGGACTTAGGGCACACACCACAGTGGACCAGATTGTTTGGTGTATGATCATACAGCAGAATCTCTCAGGGCACACAGGGAACTACCTCAATAATGATATCTTGGTTGCATCTACACATGTAGTATGTTCTCACACTGTGGCGTATGACATGTGTGAGCAAGCAGTGGGTACTGCTGGCCATTTTGTTCTTGCTGATATATTTGATCCTGTAATGTGTTTCCCTTTTTGTGTGTTTCAGGACTAATGTATCACAGAAGGCATGCCCCCTTATTAGATGTGGAGAATTAAATAATACTTCAAGGACTATGGCAGCATCAGGACATCCTCCTATCCAGGGGTAGTCATACAAGGAACAGTAGGCTGCATTGTAGGCAGATCTTGTCTGGGATGTGAATGAGACTGGCCACAGGACAGGACATATGAGCAGGTTCAACACTGTGCTACAGATGTGGTGAATGCTGCATGATGAAGGGCAGCTGATGTAGCCAGGGATCATGCCATCACTGGTGAAGGGCCTGCAATGGAGCAAACACTCACGACCACTGAGGAATTCCTGGTGAACCTAGGGATACATGACAGCTCCCAGGCATCCATCACACCATACATCATGAAGGTGGGTGCCACAGTGTCCACAGCAGAGGAGCATGCAGGTAAGCTTACTGTGATCACCACTGTAACACTGTAGTAGTTATTCTGTCAGGTTGTACATACCTTTACGTGGGTGTCAGGTCTATGTGCTGTGGGGGCAGGGTTAGCTCATTTGTACACTCATACTCAGAATGTCTGCAATACATCAAGTAACACAGTAGCTACTGTACATGTGAGATTTATGCAGATATTAATTTGTTGTGCTGCAAGATGCAATGGTACTGAAATTACCTCATCCTCACCTTTTTACAAGTCCGACAAGAATTGTCCATGGTCATGGTCCTACTCCTGGTAAGCTTGATACTGTTTTGTTATGGAAAATATATGTGTTATTAATGGTAAGGGCCAGGATAATTCCCTATGTACAGTTAATGTTGTGTGCAAACACAGCAGAATGTTTGCATGTTCCAGTCTGGAACAGTTCCCTAAGTTTCCTAGAGTGGATAATCACAGGAGTGTAGTGGAATGAGCAGAAATACTTTTGCAGTTATAGCTTAGAGAGAATAAGCCTCTTGGTGTATATAAGGCAATTAATCCAACATGCCTTGTACATACCAAAAGGTCAATGGTACATGCCATAGACAGTGAAACTTGTATTTGTATATATTTGTTAAGATAAGTGTACTGGGTGTTATGTGTTGTTTTATCAGGTATTGTGTCATATTGCATACCTAAAAGGTACATTGTACTGACCAAGTGTCATGCAATTTACCTGATGTGTTTGTTATAAAGGCCTTGAGTCAAATGTGTATTTTGTTGTGAGGAAGTCTGCTGTGCATGAAAGCAGAGATGAAAAGATGTGAGAGTGGTAATGCAGTTGTGGATCCTCATTATTATGGCTCTTTGTGGATTTTCCATACATAATAGTGCAGGTAGTAATGTACTGCTTTTGTCTTAGTTTTCACAGGTGACTCGGTGAGTGGGGTCTCTCCCCCATACAACCTCATGTCAGTGTCTCCTCTGACTCTGATGATGATGGCGGCCACATTGAGGTACAGGTGGGGTTATTGGGGGATGAATCTGTCCCAGAGGTTGACATTCCTCTTCTGCCCCCATTGTCCCACACACAGTCAGTATGCCCACACATACCCAGTCCCCACAGTCCTGAAATATGGGACAGTCAGAGGGTGGATACATTGAACAGGCCAGTGTGGCAGCTATGGCTTCAGAGAGTGTAGACACTGGCCATAGCCAGAGAACTAGCAAGGTCCCACACAGGCAGATTGACAGAGGTGATCATTGGTGGTCTGCTGTCTGTCCACCACCTGTTTGCAGGTGTCACATCACAGGTCACTCAGCACATGTTTTCGAACATCATGGAGGCACAGGCATGTTCTGAATGGAACACAAGATGTATGCTTAGGGTTATGGATGCAGCACAGTCTGACATCCGCAACTGTCTCCTCTGCATTGGGGACACCCTGGATCAGTTCACTGATGCAGTGGACAGATGGTGGGCTGAGACAGTGTCTGTCTTGGACCACACATTGTTTGTGCTGGAACATGTGGTTGGAGTTGGGTGGCAGACACCTGGATGTAGGTCAGCAACACCATCTGCTGATAGTCCACATGGCAGTGTACAGTTACACTCCCATAGTGGCAGTACATCTAGAGCTACAGAGGGGAGTGTGCTATTAACACCACAATGTGGCAGGCCATGGGCACGTGGTCCTTGGTGGTCCCATGGGGGACATGGTCCCAGCAGGCAGTAGTTACTGTCAGGTACTAGCACCACATCTGACCTTGAGCATGATGGTGCTAGTGCAACTCCTGGCAGAGCCAGTTCCTGTGTTCAGGGCCAGAGATGGTGAACTGTCAACTCTACCATGTACGGTCCACAGCTGTCCAACATACACACATGTAGGGCTAGCACTGAGCTTGACTGTGCACACACTCACACACCACTGTCACATGCAGGTCACCTACAGACACACAGCACCTCTCCATGGTCCATCTATCCAGCTCCCCTTCCTGACTCACACACATGCTGTCAACCACATGGGCCAGCCTAGGCCTCCAGCACCCCCACACATCACCCTGTGCAAGTGATGATACATGTGCCACAACGCTGTCATCCTTCCTATCAATGCAGGGGAATGAAACTATGTGTCTGATCACAGGGTGACTATATTACTTGACATGTACTTGTGTAATGCAATATTATTTTGCCATGCCACTTGTAGTGGTCACCAACATACACTGTATGCTGGCATGTGTCATGAGTACGCAACATACTTTTATGGACCTTATGTTGCATGATGTTGTACTGATGGTATTGTTACAGAATGACAGGTATGCCACAGACCTGTGTATTTTTCTGTTGCAGGAGTCTGAGGGGATAACATATGGACACATGGCAGCAGTGAAGGGGCATAGCAGGGCATGGCAGCACAGCAGAAATATGACTTCAGCAAGGTACAGCAGTATACATGCATGGTTCCATAGGTTTACATCTGTATGATTGTCTACCAAGGACAATGGCAGTGGTCAGCATATTCATGCATTCATAATTTGTGATAAGGTCTGCTACAGGGCAAGGTGTAACCTTGCTGGAGTGCATATGCTGCCTATCTGTAGAAAGCATAGTAGATGGATGACTCATTGTAAGGACTTTAACCTACTATGTGACATTAGCATCTAGCAGACATAAACACACCCATGAAACAGACCCTTACTAATGGTACACAGAGCACTTCAGTGCACTTCAGCACATACTATCTGTTTGGTTGGCTGGGCGGCTGTCATCTCAATACACATCATCTGCCTGAGTCCCTCTTGGTCCTGTACTGAGGGGTATACAGATGTCTCTGATTGTGAGGACTGTATGGCCATTATGCTAGTTACTTTCATATGCCCTATGGCTCCATAACATGATGTATACTGCTGTAACAGCCTCATACACAAAAACGGCCACATTCAGGCTGGCACCACTTCACTTCCACTCACTGCATACAGGACACACCAAGGCACACACATACTGCAAGTTGGCTGTATGTAGATTAGAACATTTACCTATGTACTGGTACACACTACAGATCACAATACCCGATGCATGCAACACAACTCATGTCTGCTAGAGCTATCAGTTTACAACATATAATGCTTGTTGATATCAGCAAGTCTCGCTGTGGTCTGTCATTTGGGGGGCTACATAACCTGCTGCAAATAAAATGATGCAAAACACTAACTATGTCTAAGTTTCAAAGGTTATCATGCATATGCCACATGGATATACGCATGCACCATGTTGGGCAGAGTGAGAGTAGAAACCCTACATATCTAGGCTTATACTTTATAGAACAAAGTACTTATCGCATGTGCCACAGCTTACATCTAATGCCATATTGTCAGCTGGTAGTCTTAAGATGGTTGACATCAGCAAGCTTTGTAGAAGAGGGAAATTTGGAAACCAGCAGCAAGTCATTGGCCCACAAAGTGCATAAACATTGCTGCTGGATTCCCCATGAGGGCATGCCTATTGTTGAGGGCATGTTCATTGTTTTGCAGGGGTATGTAAGCGCACGCACACACACACACACACACACACACACACACACACACACACACACACACACACACACACACACACACACACACACACACACACACACACACACACACACCAAATGAGTTGCATTGAGATTAGAACCCCTACCTATCTAGGCTTATACACTGTAGATCACAATGCTTATCAAATGCACCACAGCTTACATCTAATACTATACTGTCAGCTGGTAGTCTTAAGGGGGCTGACATCAGCAGGGCATGTAGAAAAGGGGAGTTTGGAAGCCAGCAGCAAGTTAAGGGCCAAGAAAGTGCATAATCATTGCTGCTGGATAGCCCATGAGGGCATGTCTGTTGTTTTGCAGCAGTGTATATATACACATACACTCATACACTCTTCAGGTGGGCTGCAGTGAGAGTAGAACCCCTACCTATCTAGGTTTATACACTATAGATCACAGTACTTATCGCAAGTAGCACAGATTAAGTCTGCTGTATATGGGATTGCAGGCACAGTACCTGTGCAGTACACACACTAGGCTTGTGTTGAACAGCATCTGTGACCTGCAGTGTGATATTGATTCATACTGTTATCTGTATCTAGTATCCTAGAAGTGAGATAACTGTTGTTATCCTAGCTATGTGTGTACAGTTACCAGTATGGCCATATGTGGCTACTTGCAGTTAGATAAGTGACACTGTGAGCAGGGACAATGTGGCCTGTCAATACGTGCATTGACACCATTATACATTACACCACCTGCTCACCTGCATCTGTCTACGTGGTGATATCCAGCAGGCATAGGGGTCTGTAGGCAAGTGGATTATGTACTGAGACTTACCTTGATAAATCACCAGTTGTCAGGGCTGTAGTTCATGGCTGATTCTGTGTGATGCAAGCGGTACACATCCAGTACATGGATAGGTACAGGTTGTGTGGGTTGCCTGCTATCAGCTATTTTACTATATGTGTGTGAGTAAGGGTGAGGTGTCAGTCCCTAGGGCCCTAGATTGTCAATAAATGTGCTATGTGTTGTCTCTTAGCAAATGCCAGGGCATGCTGGGCATGCCTATGTCTGCCTACAGGGACATCATCAGAGGGCTCCTCTTCGAGTCCTCCTGTGAGTGTGGCTTTGGTTACCTTGGCACTGGTGGTGGGCTGTGTATCCCTTCCCTATGCTGATCCTTCTGCAGCTACATCCACAGGATCATATTGTGCAGTATGCCACATACTGTGAACATATGTGCACATGTGGCTGGAGTGTACTGCAGGACTCCACCAGATATTTTGAGGCATAGGAACCATGACTTCAGCAACCCAAACACACACTCTATGATGTTCCTAGTTTGTGCATGTGCCTCATTATGGCACTCTTCCATGGGTGTGTGTGCATTTCTAATGGGTGTCATCATCCATGGTTCCAGTGCATAGCAAGCATCCCCCAGTAAACGGCCATGTAGAATGTCCCTCCTAGCAAACATCTTGTACAGCTGTGATGCATGCCAGATATGGGAGCCATGATAGCTGCATGCTGTCAACACACACATTCATGATAATTCCCTGGGCAAGGTACACGACCCGGCAGTTGATGGAGTGGTACCCCTTATGGTTGACGTAGATTCTACCCTCCTCACTGGGCGGTGCCTTGATGTGTTCATGAGTGCAATCTATGGCATCCAGTACCTCAGGGTAGTGTGCTACATGGTGTGTTGCATCTTGCTGGCCCTCATCTCATGGGTGAGGGGGGAAATATATGTGATGTCATGTGGTAGCATAGCATCCAGGAACTGGTGGAGTACCCTGGATGCTGATGCCTGTGAGATCCCCCATCATGTCCCCAGTTGGTCTATGTAAGGTGCATGTGGCTATTGTCCTAAGGGCTACACATACCTTTGTTTCCACTGGGATGGGTTCCCCTCTTTGACTTTGGTCCTGAGTTGAGGGTGGCAGAGCTCATTGAGTTCCTGTAGCATGTCCCTGTCCACCCTGTAGTGCTCTACAATCTCCAGCTCATGTAGCTCCTGGAAGGCTACCCTGGGCCTAAGCACTCTTCTCCTTCTCTGCCTAGGCCTAGTGTCAGTAGCAGCAACAGCAGCATTGACTTCGGCATTTAGCACATACAGATGTAGCAGACCTGCAGCAGCCCCTACCATTCTTTCAGTTAAAATTCCCAAGTCTATGCTGCAATGGTGCAGAGTACAAGGAAAAAAATCAGATTGTAGGGTGTATGCATACTTTATAGTGCTCTGTTGTAGGTGTGCCTGTATGACTGGCTACCTATGTTGCAGTGCACCTTCCTAATATATTATTGACATCTTTTAATGGCCCTAGTTGAAGTTAAGCAAGGATCAACACTAATTAATACATCATTGACCTTTTACATACTCTGAGCACTGCAGCGCACCATACAAATGCACCCAGTAGGTAAACACTGCTTAGCAGTCAGTGCACACACCCCCAGACTTCCACACTCAGCACAGAGGCACACCATGCAAGCAAGCACAGCTAAGCTCCAATCAGCTTAGAAATTATTGGACACACCCTCAACTGATGTCAGCTACCTCCTGTGTTGACACCAACATGCTTTTCTGCCTACACGGAGGGGTCATGTGGACATGGTTACCTCATTATACTATTCAGTAACTCCACCTCATTTGCATATGGATCCATGCTCACAACCTGGATTCTACAAGCTTTTAAGCCCTACCACATTAGCAACAGCTCCACTGCACCATTGTAGATACTGCATGCAGGGTTCTGTAATACATTTCTGTGTCATGATATTAATATTTGATTTTCCCACTTTTTTTAATAAGGCATGTTTGCACACTGCAGTGCATCACAAAAACATGCCAAGATTATTAAAAAATATATTTTAACATGTTTACTGTAACTTTTGGAACACACAGATGATATTTTTGCTCATATCTGTGTGTGCTATGCCATTTATGTCTATCTACCTTCATTTTTACAGCCCCTTTTATCTGTCTACAGTCCTGTACATGGAATTTTTCCATGTACACTATGTATACTGACACAGGGTCTGCAGGGCTGCCTATCTTCTTGCTGGATCACTCTACCTGCCTCATTTGCAGGAGATTCACTTACTTATGAGGTGCTTTGCATGCCACGGAAGTTACCATGTTGGCGGGCTCATGCACGCCACTCAGCAGTGCTTACTGAATCTAAATCTGTTCATGGCCATGTTTAGCAGCAAGGCACAATGCCTACATGGAAAAATGTGTAGGCTTTATTAAATTCCCCCCATGTCTCTTTTTTTACTAAACATTTCTTCCACATATCTTACATTTCACATCATTTATAGATGATTTTTATATTACCTTCTTTTTTATCTTTTCTCTCATTATACTGCTATCCTATTTCACTACTTGTCTTGAATAAGGTGAAACTTCCTCTTTTCTTTCTTGTAAAAATACCTTTGTTTATACAATGCTTGTCTAATTTTCTCATGTCTTTCTTACACATTTCTTTTTCCTTCTCATAATAATCTGTTATTTTCCAAATTATTCATCGCATCTCTGGATATTTTAGCATATACCTGCTTTTATTTATTTAGTTATTTATTTATTTTGCCAACATATATAACCATCTTTATGTTTTCTTTTAAAAGCAAGCCACCATTAGTACCAATTAACATAAAATGCTTTCATAGTAATATGATCATTCCATAATTGTTGAATATCTTTCTTTTTTTTCATTCCATTCCTTTTCATTCATTCTTTTAATACTTGTTTCTCTTTATATACTCTTTATTATGATATATTTCCAACCATATTGCCAAATGATCTGAAAAACCTGTTGCAACACTTTCTTTTTCCTTTTTTACATATTCCTTCTGATACCAAAAAAATAATTGATTTCAGATTTTAAAGTACTTCTCTTATAAGTCCATGTTTTTTTATTCCATATAACAAATTTTCCACATTGTATTACTACCATAATTTTTATGCCTTTCCTCTTTTCTTTTTATGTCCCTTTAACATTAAGAAGGTTTGAAGTCTACACTCCTGTGTAAGGACAGGATAGCCTCTGTTCTTCTGAGCTGGGAATTGCTGTGTGAAGCCTTATTGTGCCTGTTGTTCTAAATGACTTTGTTCCAGTTTAAGCACTTGGGTTCCAAACCAGTTATTTTATTAGGAATATTCGTGGTCTAAACTCTTGTAGCAGGAGATAATAGCCTACAACTTTCTAAGCTGGGAATTGCTGGTTGAAGGCTTATTGTGTCTGTTATTCTGAAAGTGTCTTAGTTCTGGTTTAAGCACTTGGGCTCCAAACCAGTTATTTTACATTAGGAAGATTTGTGGTCTAAACTCTTGTGGCAGGAGAGGATAGCCTACTCCCTTCTCAGCTGGAAATTGTTGGTTGAAGGCTTTTTGTGTCTGTTATTCTGAAGTGTCTTACTTCTGACTTAGGCACTTAGGCTCTAAAACCAGTTATTTTACATTAGGAAGGTTTGTGGTCTAGACTGTTGTGGTGGGACAGTGTGGCCTACACTCTTCTAAACTGGGAATTGCTGATGAAGTTTATTGTGCCTGTTATTCTAAGTGATTTGGGTATGGTTTAACCTGTTGCTTCTAGACCAATTATTTCACACAAGGAAGGTTTGTGGTTTACACTCTTGTGGGAGTATACTACTGAATTTCCAGTTTCCACTTGTGATTTTCTGCACTTTGAATTTCTAGTATGTCTGTATTTTATAGCATAGGCTAGATTCAAGCTTGCTGAATCTAGACTGTATCTATACTGTTTGTTATTATTTAAACACTAAAACCATCTGAAAATAAGTATTTTTAAAGCCTACATTGTACTTTGAGAACAGTCTTTTACTGAATTGCTGCTTTATTTAAGCTGTTTTTTTACTGTTGTGACTGTGATTTTATGCACTTTTAATTTCTAGTACTCCTGCATTTTATAGCATAGGCATGATTCAGACTTGCTGAATCTAGACTGTTTAGTATCACTTGAGCACTAAAACCAGGCCTTCACTGAGATACTGACAAATCGGAGACATCTGTTGCTTCCAACTTACTCTAAGTGCCTGTTGTTGCTCTTATATTGCACTTCTAATTTGTAATTGCATTCTACTGTCTGAATTGTCTGAACTCTTTTTTTTGCAACATTTTACTGGATACTGTACTAGTTCAGCTGTAGCACAACCCAGTTCCAGGTGTGCTGTTTCTGGGTCTGTTTTGTAACTTCTGAGCATCAAATTCATGCCATCTTTGTTGGAGAAGCCCCTTCTGCACCCTCGGGTGAGGAGAGTGCTGTTTGGGTCCAATCTAATTGAGGGTGACTGAACTATAGCTCAGAGAGAGCATCATTATTGGCTAGTTTGTTTTATTTAAACCACACATTTGCACTTGTTTGCATGTAGCACACCATCATGCACTGCCATGTAGCAGTGGTTATCACTGGTGGTTATAGATGCAAACATTTTGCTTGTTAAATTTTCCCTTAGCACTTTACTTGAGGTCCTCCAGGGGTTTCTCCTGGCCCTGCTCTACTGCCAAGTGGAACGCTAAGCCTAGCCTCAGAGGTACCAACGCACTTCTCACCCACTAACCATTCCTAAGTGCAACCTCTTTTTCTGGCCATATAAACTTACCTAACACTAATGGATGGACAATTTCTCACAGTTTCTCCATCCAGCTTGGTCAACATGGGTGTCCTGAGGCAGTGAAGAACTGCCTCATGTTCACTGACAACCCTCTACTCCTAGTCCACATAAACTCAACATGTGAGAGATGCAACTATATTAAGAACCTTGAATCCATGTTCCCTCACACACCAGTCAGTCCATATGACAATGAGTGGGTTATCAGCATGCACACATCACCTCCTACTCTACCAAAACCCACATCTCACATACCTACATATGTGGAGATCTTCACCAGAAAGATACCAAAACACTACAGACCTCACAAACATAAACACAAGCATGCTACGCATAATACTTCCTCTGCAGAACACAATACACATATAGGCCATGCACCAGTGTCTCACCTGACAAGGCCTTAAGGCAAAACACAAAATTAAACATATTAGTCATAGATTCCATCATGACCTACACAGATGTCCCGCTCATCAGTCTGGATAAGGAAAAGGTCTCGGTCAGCTGTCTGTCAAGTGCCAGGATCTGCCATATCACACATGCACTCAATTATCTCAACAACAGGTACTGTTATAACTCCGTCATAGTCCATGTTGGTGTGAGCGACTTGAGATATATCTCTCTGGACTACATGAAGAGAGACATGACTGTGCTCTCAGACTATGTGTCTCAGGTTGGTATGCCCCTAGCCTTAAGCAGCATTTTTCCTTTACCTAGTATGATGCCGCAATACAAAAAGAAAATTATTGACTTCAATAATTGGCTTAGTTTTTGGTGTCATTCTAAGGGGATCCAGTATCTGTCAGCCTGGGATGACATGATCGACGGACCTTGCTGCTTTGCCAGAGATTTCAGCTACTGGCTAAGGCTCTTGCCACCCCCATAGTGCCTTTTTTAAGCAGTGTCTCAAGGACAAAATTAACGACATAACTCCATCTAAAAACAACCTCAAGGTTATGCTACTAAACGCTAGGAGTCTTAACATGAAACTGCACTCACTGGAAGCAGTCTTTACTTTGGAAGATGCAGACATTTGTACAGTCAACATGACTTGGTTCAAGGCTGTGGACAGCACCCCAGCCATACCAGGTTACACCCCCTTCCACACGTTCAGACCACAAACTGAAGGTGTGAAAACTAAAGGTGGTGGTGTATCAATATTCATTAAAAATAAATATACCTCCAGACTGGTTAAACATATAATTCTCTGGAGATACTTCAGGTGCAATTAATTGTTGGTAGGACACCTATTCAAGTCATTGCCAGATACATGAGTCTCTCAAGATGCATCCGAACACCATGGCTTTTGGCGACTTTAACTATCCATCCATTGACTGGTTAAATTACTTGTGCTTAAACTCACTTGCCCAAAGGTTCCTTGACTTTGTTAACTCCAATGCCCTGGACCAGCTGGTTGACATCCCACAAGGGGTGCCAACATCATAGATCTGGTGCTTATCAATATGGGGCACCACTGTAGCACCCCACTGTGAGGTCTTCCCTGGTGAGATCTGATCACAAATTAGTCTCATTTGAAGCAACTATCACACCTGACCCCCCCCCCCCCCAGCAGCAACTAAACTAAAAAACTTCTCCAATGTAGATTATAACCTCTTACAGGATGGTATAAATAGCTTCACTGCACCTTCCCCCCTCAGATGGAACTGACAACTATGCTGAGTTCTACACCAGTGCTTTATACTTACACCTGTAAACTGCATTGACTCGGCCATACCTGACAGGACCAAAATAAGCTGTTCATGAAAGTACAAACCTGCCTGGTGGACAACTGCTATTAACAGGCTTTACAATAAGAGAAAGAAATTGCTGTCGAAGAGTAAGAGGGAGTGAGTCCTAAACTGGAAACACTTCCTCCTCAGCTTAAAGAAGCAAATAAGACTTCTTGTGAAGTACTACAAAGCAAACTATGAATCCAAATTAGCTTCCTCAACTAAGGAGAATCAAATCATAATGCGTTATTTAGTTACATTCGTAACCTAAAAGGAAAAGATTTGTGCCAAACTGGTAGTTAATGATACCACATATACTGAGCCTGTGGACAGAGCTAACCTGTTAGCTGACAGGTTTTGTGAAAACTTCGCTCCCCTGTCCCCACCACACGTACGCCATGACATCCTTACCACCTGTCCCATACCTCGTATTTCTAAATAGCAGGTTATAAACACTCTCTCTAAGGCCAAAAACAGAATCTGTGGGACCTGATAACACCCCAGGCTGGATCCTACATGGGCCCCAACAAGAATTAGCAACACCATTGGGTACTCTTTTCAGTCACTGATATCCCCTTGCACAAAGGTGGTGCTTCCACTTACCCAGGGAACTATGGACCTATTAGCCTGACTAGCCTTATCTGCAAGGCCATGGAGCAAATAATCATGGACCTTATCAACAAACATATAGGTAATTTCTAAACACTTGACCCTACTCAGTCTGGATTTGTCAAAGGGAGATCATGCCTGTTAAACCTGGTGGACTTCTTTGAGATTGTCATCAATGGCCTGGATGAGGGGAAATCTGAGCATACAGCCTACCTAGACTTAGCCAAGGCTTTTGACACTATCCCCAACTCAGGCATCACTGACAAACTCACCCAACTAAGTATTAACCCTTATATCACTAGATGGGTCATGGGTCACTAAATAGCTCACTGATGGATCCCATATAGTCAAAATAAGGGACACCACCTCCAACAGCAGACCTGTAACTAATGGTGTTCCACAAGGATCAGTCCTGGGACCTCTACTGTTTGGAATCTAGTTATCCAAAGTACCAGAAAAAACTAAAGGTCTGTGGCTGACAAATTTTGCTGATGACTGCAAACTCCAAGCGGTCATAGAATCTCCAAATAATGTCAACATCCCACAAGAGGGTCTTCCACAAACAAATGATAGGTGCCAAAGTCATGGCCTTAAGCTCAATGGAAAAAATGTATTATAATCCCTTTTGTTAAGAGCGATATTCCTGCTAACTACCACATCAATAGCAACACCCTAAGTAAGCATTCTCTGGTAAGAGACCTTGGCACACAGGTTGACAGCAACCTTACCTTTGATCACCATGTCTCAACAGTGGTAAGAAGGGCATTCTATATTGCTCATCTCATAAGTAAGGGCATTGCCTCCAGAAAAAAAAAAAAAGAATAACCTCCCTGTACCCTTTCCTCATCAGGCCAATAATTGAGTACAATGCCCTTTTTGGTATGTACCTTTCCAAGCACCTGCAGCAATTGGAGAGACTACAAGGGCTCCTCACAAGGAAAATTCAAGGTCTTCAGCATCTTTCCTATTTGGATTGTCTGAAATCACTGTCACTTTATTCTATTTCATACAGACTACTCAGAGGCAATCTCTGCTTTGCATATAAGGCAATCTCTAACCCTGCTTTATTGCAAATGCTGCATAGCCACATGTCAAATGGTACACTGGTTACTTATTCTAAAGACTGTAACGTGGTATGTGACATTAGTAGAACCAGCTGGAGGGACAGATTTGTCTCCCAGAGGTTACCACACCTTTGGAACAGACTCCCACTTCATGTCAAACAGAGCACCTTATTGGCCCTCTTCAAACGTAATCTGGACGATTGGATAAGTAACTGTAAATTCACCCCAGGGGTTCCACCTGTATCCCTCTTGGACAGGGGCAAAAGGTGCTGATCATTGAAATAAGGGCATAACTTGCATAGGCTTGTAAGGGTCTTAGAGCCATTAGCCTAGTAACTTCCTATGATCCTATGATCCTATAAGTTACAGTTGATGTCTCCTGTAATTATAATATCCATGTTTACAAATACGTAATCCAATATGGTGTGGCTATTCTATTTAAATCAGGCTTTCAATTAACCACTTACAACTGTAATATACCTCTGGACTCCAAAACAGAAATTCTCATTGCTAAACTTGAACTTAACAATGCTAAATCAATCTATATTATCTTTATGTATCTTTCCCCTGGAAATAACATAGCCACCTTGGAAAATATCCTCTGCTGGCTATCCCAACACCTGCCTCAAGAAACTATTATCCTAGGTGATATGAATTTAGACCGGAATAACTATTGTAGTAGCCTCCCTACCACTCACATAAACCTATATGGTTTCTCCCAGACCATTACCTCCCCCACCAGAATAAATAAATCTAACAAGAAAGCTAACACACTAAATTGGATTCTCACTAACAATCATACTCACTGCTCTGATTCTGGAACCCTCCCTGATGACATCAGTGACCACTCACTCACGTATATCATCAGACATAAAGCCAACACCCCTACCCCTACCTCTACCAGACATATTAGATCCAAAAAGAAATTTAACCGTGATCTATTCCAAATTGAACTTAGAGCTTGCAACTGGGTTCCCTTAAAACATCTTCCTTTAGATGAAGCCGTTAACTTATTTAATTCTACCTTCCTTGCCATTCTTAATCACCATACTCCAACCAGATCTATAAGAATTAAGGCCAAGCCTGCCCCATGGCTTTCCAGCGAAACCAAACACAAAATTCAAATCAGAAATAAATACTGGGCCAAATGGAGAATGACAAAAAACACCACTGACCAACTAACATTTAGACGGCTAAGAAATTACACTAAAAAGGCCATACTCTCTGATAAACAAAACTACCACTTACAATATCAACAACCTAATCACAACAACCCACAGAAATTCTGGGCCAGCATCAAGCAATTACTCCACCCAGGTCAATCTGCTACACCAAACCCTCAAAATACAGATCTGAATAATCCAATCCATACAGCTAATACCTTCAATACCTTTTTCCAGATACTAGCCAATTACTAGCCAGTCAACTATCACCTAATACCTTCACAATACCCTCATACACCTCAACCCCACCCCCCTTTTCATTTCAAACCTGTTACAACCTCATTTATTCAAACCTTTTTGAATAAACTGAAACCATGCCCTCCTTCTGCAGACCTACTGCATTCTGAATATCTACAGATATCATCCAAGGCCATAGCCAATCCTATTTCCATATTGATCAATAGATCAATTACTGAATGTTACATCCCCACCTTATGGAAAGTCTCCCATATAATCCCCCTACATAAAGGAGGACATTCCACAGAAATATCAAATTATCGCCCCATTGCCCTACTTTCTCCCCTAACTAAAATTATGGAGAAGTGTATCCATAAGCAACTACTCCACCATCTAATTGAAAATAACTTACTTTCCAACTGTCAACATGGTTTCAGGCCCTCGCACAGCACTACCACTGCCCTCTTGTCTTTCACTGACTATATTAACAGGCACTGAAACCTGAATAACTTTTCTTCTGCTCTATTCATCGACCTGTCCAAAGCATTCGACATGGTAAACCACCAAATTCTCTTAAACGTCCTGAAATCTCTGTCATTAGACCCACTTTCCATAAAATGGTTCCAATCCTACCTTGACAACTGACAGCAAGCAGTACTTTGGCAAAATACTTTATCCACCCTTCTACCTGTTACCTTAGGAGTCCCTCAGGGGTCCATACTTGGACCTCTTCTCTTCTCTATATTTATTAATGACCTTCATCTAGCTATCCCACAAGCCACCTGCATACAATATGCTGATGACTCAACACTATTATGTTCAGCTACATCATCCCATGACCTTCACGCTCTCACCCAAAAAGTATTCAACATAGTTGAACAATGGTTCATTCAGCATTGCCTTCTCTTGAACCCTAAAAAAACAAACTCCTCCTCTTCACTCCTACTCATAAGTCCTCTCCTCTTCAATTCTCAGTAACATCTACCAATGATACTATTATATCTCCTGACTCTACCACCAAACTACTCGGTGCCACCATTGACAATAATCTGAGCTTTGACATCCACATCAATAATACTATAAAGACTGTTAATAAAAAAATTGGTACCCTCTATAGGATAAAACTCTTCCTTTCCCCCACTGCTGAAACTACTATTGCCCACACACATTTGATCTCTACACTCCTTTATGCCTCTCCCATTTTTACTAATCTCTCCAAGAATAACCTCAACAAATTGGAAATGGCCTATAATAACATTGCACGATTTGCTACAGGCAACCCATTCTGAACCCATCATTGCATAAACTTAAAATAGCTAGGATGGTTAGAACTACAACACCTGATTAAATTTCACCAACTCACCCTTGCCCACAACATCCTTTATAAACCTTCTAATACTCCAAGTTTATCTACCCTAATCACTCCCTATACAAATCTGAAGTCCTTACGCTCATCTCAAAAACTACTAGTCCACACCACTAAACCTAACAACAGAGCTGGGGATTCCCTTTTCTCTAATTCTGTAGGTAAATCCTGGAATCTTCTCCCTTGTGACCTCTCCTCACTCACCTCATTATCTCTCTTTAAAAATAGACTTAAACTTCTCCTCAAAACTCACTGGCTATGCCCCTGTTCAAAACCAGACTAGTCATCTACCTCTACTAATTTGACTAACCTATCCAGTGCTTACTATCCTCTGCTACATTTTCCATCTTATCATATCATTATTTTTGTTACATCCTCTTTATACATTCTCTTCTTAAGTAACTCCTTTGCTACATTACTACTCATCTAACTTCCTTTGTTTACTTCTGACTTAACCTGCATTATGTCTACATGCCTGAAATTTTCACTGTTTAATGACTTTTGTCCTCAATACTATATCCTGTTACAAACTCTGTACCATAAATTACTTGATACCATTGTTAATGATTTTTATTTATTTTTTTTACGAAAGTTGCTATTTTTATTAGTATATTTGATATTTTTTCTGTGTTGTTAGAACTTGTACTATTGTATTTTGACCATGTCTTGGAGTTTATCTCCACGGGCCTCTACTGAAAAAGGACATGTATCCAGCTGGACTAGCCCAGTCAAAAAATGTAAAATAAAATAAAATAAATAAATAAATAAAATTTTCTGAAATAGATTCTCTCTCTCTTTCTTTACTAATCACATATGGATATATAGCAATAATTCTATATACTTTTTCATGCCATCTTATATCTATAATTGTCAGTCTTCCCATTTTGACTAATATAACAGCCAGAAGTTTCACTTCTCTTCTACACAGAACTGTTATTCCTGAACAATGTTTATTCCCTATATTCCATATTATTTCTCATCCCTTATTTTTTGTCTGCAACCTTTCTTCATGTGTTAGAATTCTTATGTCCTCTAGAATAATAAAATATAAATGTCATATTCATTACACCATTCTAAAATTGCTATCCTTCTAGCAATATTTTTCATACTATTGATATCCACAGAAATAATTTTTAATTTATTTCTTTCCCTGTTTCTTAGTTTAGTAGATACTATCTTATACTAATTTATTTTAAGAAAAGCTTTATCAATTTCTTTTCTTTTCCTTTATATTAATTTCTTTAAATTTTCTTTTTATATCTTTAATTCTTCTACCAATGGAATTCTTTTTTCCTCTTACCATTTTCCAGGTTACATCTTCTTCATCACAAACTTCTGATTTGGTCTCTAATTCATCTACTTCATTATTTTTCAGTATCTCCTTTTTCCAAAGTTTTATCTATTTCTATCTAATTTTTCACTCCTTTCTTGTTTTTTCCCTTTACTCTGATTTATAATACTTAGATCATTCTCTTTTTCTTTACAATCCATCCATAAATGTCACATTTTTATAAATTTATAACATTCAAGTTCACATTTGTTTGCTCCGTGTCCTGTTTTATGACATATATACATTTCTTTTTGTCACAACTATTAGCTAAATGTCCTTCTTTTCCACAAAAATAAAATTTCATTGGCTGTCCCCAATATTTTAGAGCATCCATATTGCCATCAACATTTATAACACTTGGAATATATACAATGTTTTCCACTTCCATGTTCAGAATGAGATTATAGTCCCATGCCACAGTCCATAAACCTCTATTGTCATAAACTTTTGAAATGTCCATTATTTATACATGCACTTTTAAAAGTTCTTTTAAAGTCTGTTTTTCCACCTCAGTTTGAAACTGTATATGAATATTATTTTTAGTGTCTTGAAAAGATGTGTTTATTATATATCCATTCCAAGTTTTGTCACTTTGTCTTTTTTCATATTCACACAAAAATCTCCTCATACCTTGTACAGATTCAAAGAAAATGACACAAAATGTCTCTTTGTTAATCAAAATAAATGCTGTTACCTCTTGCACTTTTACACCCAAAGGAAAAATTACATTGTCCCATACCTCATATATGTTCAATTCCTGTTCTCTTTTGCTTTGTATTCTTTTCTCACTGTCTTCATTTCTTTCTTCTCTCACTGCTTCTCATGTGGCTGCTATTGTCTCTCCATAAGTCTTCTTTATCTTTCCACTGCTTCCTTCCGGCATTACTTCTATACCTTCTTCATTTATTTGTTTATATAATGTCTCCCCATGAAACCTTATTTTTCTTGCTTACTTTGGTTAAACATTTCTTGAATTATATCATCCCACACCCCTCCTGATTGGAGGTTTGTAACTATACACTCCTCTCCAGCTGTCTCCTCGGTCCAATCAAATGCTTTCATTTTTCAGCTTCAATCAGGTCTTTTATTACTATAGTGCTTACTATTTCCAAGCTGGCATTCATCTCCACTCCCTTCTGTTGATAATTCATCTCATGCAGTGTCCTCCCAGCCACTTCTGTAATAGTAATGGGACATGCACATACAGTGTCACATGGAACAACACTGTGAGTGATGATTGCAAGTAAGGGAATTTCCCTCATGCCCTGGCCAAATTCCCCTGTAGTATTATCAATGCCACCTTATGTCTTCCCTGAAAAGATTCTACTAGCCTAGTGGGACTATCCCAGTCAACAAAGGCTAAACAAATAAAAATAAAACTGTTATGAATTCTGCCAGCCTTCCTGGGGATTGTTTGTGTGTGTTTGTGTGTGAAAATAATAACTTGCTTGAAAGGTAGTTATCATGAGTGAGGAGCACTAGAAGACACTGTGGTTCTCAGACATAGTGACGAGAAAGGGGTCTGTAAAGCTAGGTTAAAGTCTTAGATCTGAAGGTGGTCTGTGAGTAGTTTAATCTGGGGGCAGATAAAACCTCATATCCAGGCCAGGAGTGCATACTATTTTTATGTTCCTGTAGCCAGGTTGCATTTTGCAAACTGATTATTTAATTAGACTTATGTGCACTTTCTTTTTGTTTAATGTGCTGACCCAAGAGCCCATCCCTCTGGTGCCATCTATGACCTGTTCTACATATTTGATTGTCAGGGTAAGATTCAAACCCCATTTGTACCAGTGGTAGGCACAGCAGTTACTGGATTTCTACTTATAGTACTGAAGACTTGGCAAAAAAAAATGTCCTTCAAGGGAAATCTGGGATGGAGGGACTGAGTTGACAAATGCATTTTTTTCCTCTATGGGGAGTGGAAGTTGGAAGTGAATTGTTGCATTAGGGTCATTATATGAAGGCTATAGGTGTTTTGTAAATGACACTGCCATATTTGTGAATGACTGAATGAGTGAGTGACTGAGAGAATGATTGAGTAAGTGAAAGAACTTGGGTAAGGATTATGAAAACACAGGCCTGTCTCACGATCTTCTACCCTTCAAATTGGGAAGAAAGTCATGATGAATAACATTATAAAGATAACATTAGATAAAACCAAGGAAATTATATGCTTTATTTATTTTTATTCCATCCATCCATCCATCCATCCATCCATCCACCCATTAATGGGCTATATAAGCTAATAAAATGTCACCTTTTTAACACACTGACCTGTTCTAGAAAAAAGGGAAGATAAAATAAAGCAAAAAAATAACAAAACTTAATGAAAAACAGCAATGATGGGTTATAGTCATAAGCTGCAAGAAGAAACTATAGATTACATTCAACATTTACAGAACCAAACTAGCAAATAAGTAATCCCATTAAAGTCAGATGCAGTGAGAAACAAAGCAGTGTTTAAGAAATTAGATGCTCACAACACTTTACCTTCACTTTGATCTCTGCAGCTGGTATTCTTTAGAAATTAACTAGTAAGTACAATCGTGTTCCCTGTCCACAATCAGGTGACATTAGACATGAACCAGGAGTATAGTCTGGATATGTTTGCATGACAACGATAGCTAGATGGGAAAAGAAACAAAGTGCTGCAGAGGTTAGCATTGCTGTCGCATAGCAAGATGTTCTCTAATAAAAAAATTAAAGGCAAGGGGCAATCATGGCCACATCATCATAGCTAACAGTTGCTAACAAAATGTTCAGGACTTGTGTAGGGAGCACAAGTAATGCACACACCCTAGGAATGTGGGAGATAGAAAAGAAGATGTGCGATATGGGTGAAGAAGAGCAACAAACAAGTGGGATGTTGGAAAAGGAAACTCTGATAGAAAGTCAGAGGGACAAGGGTAAATTATTTTGGTTAAATAGGCCCAATTATTTTTTTTGTTTTTTAAAGCACAGAAGGAAAGGTAAAGATAGGGATACAGGAGGTGAATGTAATCACAGCAGGTTTACCAACAGAACAAATAACACAACACAAGACAATCAAAGGTTGGAAAAAAAAACAATAAGGACAGGTAAGTTCCACAGTCAGCACTCTGCACTGCACAAGCAATGGAAAGTTGACAGATTGGGTTTGCATACCAGCCATGATGAAATGCAGAAAAAATAAATCTCCCTATGCATTATTATGTTACCACATGTCGCAAACTGTGTGGCAGTCATATCTGAATGGGTATGACTGATGGTAAATGTGTGTTATAGGGAAATAGATAAGTATCACAGTACAAATTGGATTAATAACTATATATCCAAATAGTCTGTCCGCAGTGTAGGTGTAAGCCAAACAACATCACAGATGAGCAAATGCAGGTCTAACAACAATAGATAACTCCAGAGGACAAAAGCAAAACCATGGCCATGCATGTGAAAGGCAAAGAAACAAGCACAGTGCCAAATAGAAGTACTGCAGAAGTGCAGCAAAGGCTGCTACATACACAAATAGGTGTACACAACCAAAACAAATGTAATAGAATGTGTGTATGTTATACCCATATGCCATGTCAAAAGCAGCACATGTGTACGTGTATGTATGTGTATCAGTGGCATAAATGGAATATACATGAAATCAAGGTAAATAAACATACATACACCAATGACATGTAATAATATGTTAAAAATGTAACAGTACATCATAATGAATATAGCAGGTTTTGCACATGGATGTGAAAAAAACTACACTGGTCAACACACAAGTATAATGAGAACAAGGACATATTGCAAGCATTAGCCAGCAACTTGCATGCATATGTCATGCATTGGCCCCAGGACCCAGTGTACTAAAGTCAGAGCAACATATCACTATGCCAAATCAGCTGTTTCTTGAAAGACAGGAAGACTGAAATTTAAATGGCTATCATTTAGTGAATTCAGTTCTTACCATAGCTCTCAACTTTGTAACACAAAAAACCTGGACAAAGCCAATAATGGGGGAGCACAGCCCCAAAAATAGGGACAAATTTCAAATATTGATCTTAAAAACTTAGAAAATTGCTAGAACAAAAGGTTTTCTGTTACCATGTATTTTCTGAAGAATATGAAGTCTGAAATTCAATTGCCTATCATTATTCAGTGAATTCAATCCTTCACTGATTACAAAAATCCAGAAAAACACAGATTTTATGAAAAAAAGAACAGAACAAAAATATGAGGCAAAAATATGGGCAGTTTTCCCAAGTGGTGGTGGGTAGGGAATTCAGACTCTTGCTACCTGTACCCAGGGTACAGGGTTTGAGCCTAAGTAACTCTAGCCACCAGGTATTAACTGGGGCATTTTGCACACACCCCAGGTATATTTAATTGGGGGATTTTACACACACACACACACACACACACACACACACACACACACACACACACACACACACACAGAAATATAGTCATTGGTACTCTAAACAAATGGGATAACAACAGGGTGAAGTTTATATATTTCAAAGTATGATGTAATGAATACAGTGGAAATGTCATAGTAAATGGTCACTCCATTATTAGATTGTACTCTCCTGTGACAGGATAACAGTAGGGTAACAGGTAGTTGTCCTTCCAATGGTAGGATTCGTAACATTGTAAGGATTCTAAAATCCCTCAATCCAGACAAATACAATTATGACATGGATGAATCATTTAAGGCATTCATTTCAGAGGAATATGCATAGAGTGATGATAACTGTCATTATGCATGGGTCCAATGTAGGCAAGACTTGTTCCTGAGTTGAATTCTACTGCTACCTAGAATGATACTCAAATACAAAGAAAAGATATTTGGCTTTAATAATTGAGTAAGTAGCTGATATTATTCTAGCAGGGGTTTAGCATATGTCAGTTTGGGTGAAGATGATTGGCAGGCCTACTTGTTATGCAAGGAATGGCCTGCTCCTTCATTGTCATGGCTTCCACGTATTCATCAAAGCCTTTGCTGCTACATAGTGCCTTTTTAAGCAAAGTCCATCTTGTGGACATCCCAATGTAGCAAAAGACCCCTCACTAGATCCCAGTCCTGGCAATATCAAAGTTGCTGTACTATGTGCCAGACATCTAAATAGCAAGCTGCCTGATCTCATGGCTCTCCTACAACTTGCACATAGCCATGTTTGTGTAGTAACAGAGCTATGATGTCATTGCAAATATAGCACTCCCTTGATGCAAGGGTGCAGTGACTTTCATATATTTAGACCTATGGGTAGCAGTAAGGGAATATCAGTATTTGTCAGAAACCCTATTATTTCCAGGTAGATTGTCTGTGACACACAAATCCAACTTACTGAAGTCCAGGTCACTCTGAACAAGATACATTATCACTTTATAGCCTACTGTAGATCGTATGTTACCCCATATCCCCTAATGACCATGAAACATTTTTGATTGTGCTTGCTGAATTGTCCATAAATTGCAGCACTTTTGTGATGGGGGATTTCAATTATCCATCCCTTAACTGGAAAATATTCACCACTAATGGTAAGAATACCAAATGGTCCCTTGACCTAATAAATACACACTAATGCAAGCTCCTTGGAACAAATAGTCAACTTACCCACCAGTTGTCCTAATATTCTGTATCTGGTATTAACAAACATAAGACACTCCATATCTACACACTTACCTGTTATATCTATAGCACTCATAAAACTTGATCACAAAACATTAGTCTTCTTAGGCAAAAACTAGAAACTCCTCCTTAGTGACGACTTAAAAAAAAAAAAAAAAAAAAAAAAAAAACCTCTTAAAACTCCATAGTGAGCTTTCAAAATTCCATTGCAGTACCTGGGTGCTGACTGTTTGTCAGCTCACTCTCTTATTCCCAGTGCACAAAGTGCAGGAAGAGAGTGAGAGCTGAGAACCAATCAGTAGCCTTCCCGCTAGCCACAACAAGTACATGAATGCAGATGTGACAGTCCGACCCCCTTCCATTCACTGCAATTATAAACCACATAGACATGTCGGCATGTGTACAGTAAACCTCTTATTAATCTGGACTGGTTTAACAGCAGTCTGGATTGACAGAAACAATTTTTTTTAAAACGCAGAACTTGGAAAGCACGCATGCTCAGTTCGAGTTCTGGGACTTAGCAAGTCAGTCGGACTCGCATCTAAGGAAGCCAAGCCACTAAGCCAGTCAGTATTTTTTTTACTAAATATGTTATTTTTTTTATTGTTTTTCTTTCTTTATAGATGGGGGAGCTGCAGTCCTGCAGTCCAATAGCATGAGCCACCACTGGTGGGCAACAACACCTCAAAGAGCTTAATGCTCAGCACTGGAGTCCCTCAGAGATGTGTCCTGAGCCCTCTGCTGTTTACCTTACTAACTCATGATTACATCGGCACACATAATTCGAATAAGATCATCAAGTTTGCAGATGACACTACTGTAGTTGGGTCTTATCAGGAGTGGAGAAGAGACTGCCTACAGAGATGAGGTGAGCCACCTCATTAACTGGTGCAATATTAATAACCTGGCCCTAAATGTGAATAAAACCAAGGAGTTAGTAATGGACTTCAGAAAGAATCAGGACTCACATCACCCACTCATAATTAAAGGGGAAACAGTGGAGAGAGTGAGAAGTACCACATTTCTGGATGTGTATATTTCTGAGACCTTAGCATGGTCAATAAATACTAACCACATTGTGAAGAAAGCACATCAACACCTGCACTTCTTGCAGAAGCTGAGGAAAGCTAGTCTCCCTTCCTCTGTCCTCAAAACCTTCTATAGGGGTACCATTGAAATCACCTTGACTTTAATCTCACAGTCTTTTTCAGGAACTGCACAGCCTCAGATGGAAAGGCCTTACAGAAGGTGGTGAAAGTAGTGAAGAAGATCATTGGATCCCGCTTCCATCCCTGCAGCCCCTATACAAATCACGAGGCAGAAAAATAATCAAAGACCACACACATGGACTGTTCTCCTGCTTATCTTCAGGAAGACAATACAGTAGTATGTATTGTAAGTCCTCCAGGTTTAGTAGGAGCTTCTTCCCACATGTTATCAGACTGTTAACTCTACAACCTATCAATAGCTGTTGACCAGAACAATAGGATCATATTATCATAGGAAGTTACTAGGCTAATGGCCCTAGGGCCCTTAAAAGCCTAAACAAGTTCTACCCTTATTTCCATGATCAGCACCTATTGCCCCTGTCCAAGAGGGACACAGGTGGAGCCCCCAGGGTGAATTTATGGTTACCCATCCAATCATCCAGATTACATTTGAAGAGGACCAATGAGGTGCTCTGCTTGACATAAAGTGGGAGTCTGTTCCAAAGGTGTGGTAATCTCTGGGAAACAAATCTGTCCCTCCAGCATGTTCTATTAATGTAACATACGAGGTTAAGGTCTTTAGGCCGAGTAACCCATGTACCATTTGACTTCTGGATATGCAGCATTTCCAATAAAGAAGGGTCAGAGATTGTCTTATATGTAAGGCAGAGATCACCTCTGTGTAGTCTGTATGAAACAGAATAAGGTGACATTGATTTCAGATGATACACATAGGACAGATGTTGAAGACCTAGAATTTTCTTTGTGAGGAATTTTCCTTGTGAGGACCCTTTGTGGTTTCTCTAATTGCTGCAGGTACTTGGAAAGGTACTTAACAAAAGGGGTATTGTACTAAATTGTTGCCTGATGAGGAAAGAGTACAGGGAGGTTGTAACTTCTTTTTTTTCTGCAGGCAATGCCCTTACTTATAATATGAGTAATATAGAATGCTTTTCTTACCACTGAGGAGACATGGTGGTCAAATGTGAAGTTGCTGTCAACCTGTGTGCCCAGGTCTCTCACCAATGAGCGCATACTTAAGGTGCTGCTGTTGATGTGGTAGTTAGCAGGAACATTGCCCTTAGCAAAGGGGATGATAATACATTTTTTTGCATTTAGTTTAAGACCATGACTTTGGCACCAATCATTTGTTTGTGTATGACCCTCTTGTAGGATGCTGTCATCATTTGGAGATACTATGACCGCTCCCAGTTTGCAGTCATTAGCAAACTTTGTCAGTCACAGACCTTTAGTTTTTGCTTGTTCTTCTGAGAAATACATTCCAAGCAGTAGAGGTCCCAGGACTGATCCCTGTGGAACACCACTGGTTACAGGTCTGTTGGAGGTGGATTCCCCTATTTTGACTATATGTGTTCTATCAGTGAGCCAGTTAGTGACCCATCTAACAATATAAAGGTTGATACCTAGCTAGGTGAGTTTGTCAATGATGTCTGAGTGGAGGATAGTGTCAAATGCAGCTGTCTTGTTGTGCAATATCTAAATCGAGCTGCTTTAAAAGTGCAATCAGTAATAATTGATCATTAAGTATAATATACTTGTTCTGCTCAGTATATTCTGTATACTGTATGCAATAATTGCTTTTCCACATGTGCAATATTTGATGAAGGTTGCTACCACTGTTATAGAGGTATCTCAGATCTTGTCTGTCTTGTTTAGTATATGCATATGTATATGTATCATATGTATATGTATATGTATATGTATATGTTACTGTACTGTTACATGTCCTTGTTATTCTTTGTAGCTGTATGCGATATATGCACTTGGAACGGAAGCAATGTAATTTTGTTTAACTCACACTGTGTGTGGGTCTGAATGACAATAAAGTTTACTTTGACTTTGACTTTGATATGCAATCATGTCACATCAACTTGCATAGGTAAGTAAGCTAAAAAGTGCAATCACATACACATATGCTGTCAAGCAAATGTCAAATAAAGAAATGTAGGTGTATGTCAATCACCCTGCTCAATACAGAGCAGAGGGCACCCCTGTGAGCATCATTACAGCACATCAGCAGTAAAATCACTGAATGCTCATTGTCAAAGGTACATGCATAGGTAACAGAAAACCTGTTAACAGTGGTGTACCACAGAGATCAGTGCTGAGCCTCTACTGTTTGGTATATACTTCTCAGAAGTTCAGGTTAAAACCAAGGGGCTGTGGCTGGCCACGTTTGCAGATGACTGACCAAGTTTGCCGATGACTGCAAACTGGGTGCAATTATTGAATCCGCAAATGATGTCAGTATACTCCAGGAGGGTCTTATGCAGGCCAATGGTGTCTTAGTCATAGTCTCAAACTGAATGCAAAGAAATGCATCATCATTCCCTTGGGCTCAAACAATGCCCCTTCACACTACCAAATCAACAAAAATACTTTAAGTACCCATGAAGTGGCAAGGGACTTGGGTAAACAAGTTGACAGCAACCTTAACTTCAACCACCGTGTATATACTGTAGGAAGGAACGCTTTCTACGTAGCACACTTATTTAGTAACGGCATCACCTTGAGAGCAAAGGAGTTTATAACCCCTTTATACTCAACACTAATATGACCCATAATTGAGTATAACACCCCATTTGGCATGTACTGCATAAAGCACTTGCAGTGGTTGGAGAGATCTCAAAGGCTTCCAAAAAAGAAGATCAAAGGACTCCAGCACATGCCATACACAGACCGACTAAAGTCCCTGTCACTTTGCTCTGTATCATATAGACTTCTTAGGGGAGACTTATGCCTGGCTTAAAGAGCAATCTCAGAACCAAACCTAATGAACTTGCTGCATATCTGTAAATCAAATGGGACTAGGGCCACCTTTTCCAAGGACCTAAATATGACCTGCAACTTAAATAGGACATGCTGGAGGAACAGATTTATATCCCAGTGACTGTTGTGTCTTTAGAATAGGCTACCTATTCATGTGAAACAGAGCACCTCTGTGACACCTTTCAAAAGAAACCTGGACGAGTAGATGGGTCACCATAAATTCTTACTGAGAATAGTACCCACTACCCTCCTGGACATGGGCAGTCATTACTAAATGCCATCCTGGGTATTAACTAACATTTCTATGGCATTACATTGGGATGAAATGTCTAGGCTTGAAATGACCTCCTGGTTGATAGCCTAGTAATCTCCTATGATCCTTTGATTTCTGTGTCAGTATATATCTGACTATGCGCATGTGCGCATGATTTCTGTGTCAGTATATATCTGACTGTGCATGTGCGCACACACACACACACACACACACACACACACACACACACACACACACACACACACACACACAGGTCATTAGCTTTGTAAAAATGTATAAATATTAAAATAAATATATGTTACTGCCTGCATTCAATGATTTATATGAGCAGCCACAACATGCCATTGTAGAAATGAGGAGGAAGGTATCGGGCAATATTGTGGACAATAGGCAAACCGTATGACAAACTTCTGAGACAGGCAGCATGATATTTGGATGACCACATCAATGTAATGAGTACAGCACTAAAACAATGTGATATGTTCAATCAACACAACTTTAGACATATCAGAATTTAATATAGCTGTTAATAACAGTATTGTATGTGTACAACTGTATGTTGGAATCAGTAGCCTGAAAAAAACTAAAATTTGTGAATATGTTTGCTGATAATGAATCATCACAATCAAATGGGTACCTGCTCAAGTGTCAGTCAATCCAGGCTATAGTAGTGCTTTTGAAAAACAGTCAAGGGGATGGAGACAGATACAATAGCTATGTAGATAAGCAGGGTGTGCTGATTATGAACTGCTACTATCAAATGTGTACCTGCTCAAGTGTCAATCTATCTAGGCTCTAACAATGTTTTTACAAACACATCCATGGTGTTTGAGGCAGATACAATACCAATGTTGGACTGAAGGCTATGACAACAGTCTGCAAACAGCAGTGCTAATATTGACACAGCAGACTCCTATACAAAACAGATCAATCATCAGAAAACACAACCAGGCTTACACGTGTGCCACACTATACGACAAAACCAAGAGTCACAGCACTTATACTCTTACATAAAGCAATTATGTTAAAACTTCTGAAGCAGATACACTCAACAAACTGTTGTTTAGGTTATGGATATATTATTAAACAATGTGTGTTGAAAAAATGGATAAAAAAAACATAATATAGCTACACTGAATGATTTAATATACATATGTAATGATAGCTACTGTTTGCTGATTTCATTTACCTTGCTGATCTATAATGAGTATTCCTGATTTCTAATCAATAAGCATGTTAATTTGAAAATTACAGACCTGTACAAAGCAATCTCAGACCCCACCTTGATGGGACTGCTCTAGTAACCTGCACTTTACAGAGCATGGTTCCACTCGAGTAACCTGCACACGTGATCTCAACCTGGTCTGTGACAGAAATAGGACTTGGCGATGGGACAGATTTGTGTCCCAGAGACTCCCCCATCTGTGGAATAGACTCCCTCTCCATGTCAAACAGAGTATCTCATTATCCCTTGTAAAGTGCAACCTGGATAACTGAATGGGAAACAGAAAATACACCTCTGAGATTCCACCTGTGTCCCTGCTGGACAAGGGCTTTGGGTGCTGACTTGTCTGGCTAGGCTTATAAGGGCCTCATGGCCAATAGCCTAGTAACTTCCTATGATCCTATGATCTTTTGAAAACTGCGGAATATGCATTTCAGTTCATAATATACATAAAATAATCAACATACCTATCTCCCTCCACTGCTCTTCAAGCCTGTGCATCTGCTCTGTGCACATCACTCTGTTCCGACTGTGGTCCTCATCATCTGAAATAAAAAAAAAATATATATATTCCTCAAGTAAGAATGACATACATTTTTCAACACACTTTGCATGACAGTTTTTTTCTGAAGGATGTTACCTAAGCACAATACTCAGTTGACATTTTTACATTAACATGTTAATATCTTTGAGCACAGATTGGAGGATGAGATTTAAACCTGCAGCCACATTCTACATCCAGACTCTAACCTTAAGACCTACCTAACACATCTTAACTGTAAAAAACATCTATTTCAGGCAGGGAAAAGACTTACCCCTGGATTCTCAAAAGCCTGCATGGCATGAATGATTAGTGTTAGATGACATTTTGCCAATATGGCGGCCGAGCGATCCACGTATATGCACGTCTGACGTGTGCGAGCGTTGTAGCACTAGTCCTGCACGTTCTCAGCCCCCATATGAAAATCACCCCATTTGCAGATGAAGACCATGCAAATGAGGTAGATTTGCCATCCAGGGAGCAGGAATCAGGGAGTGCAGGACTAGCGTAATATGCAGAAATGTACTCTGTTAGTAACCGAGTACGGTACTGCAAACTGCAAAACAGAGCTATGACAGCTCCAAATAAAGGCTGCATAGCATTGAGGAAGCATGCCAATGACCAAGTAAAAGGTTATTGGCATTGCAAACAATATCAAATGTACAAAATACAATTTTTATGATATGTCCACCGTTCACGTCTGTTGAAGCATAGGGCAGCGGTCCACAAACAGGATTGGAGGGAAAATAATAAAATAAACCTAAAATGAGCATTCTAACTAAAAGCAGCAGTCTACCATGCAAGTCAATGGCAAGCAGAAGACAACCAGAAATATATTCATTGGTACTCTAAACAGATGGGATAACAACAGGGTGAAGTTTATATATTTCAAAGTATGATGTAATGAATACAGTGGAAATGTCATAGTAAATGGTCACTCCATTATTAGATTGTACTCTCCTGTGACAGGATAACAGTAGGGTAACAGGTAGTTGTCCTTCCAATGGTAGGATTCGTAACATTGTAAGGATTCTAAAATCCCTCAATCCAAACAAATACAATTATGACATGGATGAATCATTTAAGGCATTCATTTCAGAGGAATATGCATAGAGTGATGATAACTGTCATTATGCTCGGGTCCAATGTAGGCAAGACTTGTTCCTGAGTTGAATTCTACTGCTACCTAGAATGATACTCAAATACAAAGAAAAGATATTTGGCTTTAATAATTGAGTAAGTAGCTGATATTATTCTAGCAGGGGTTTAGCATATGTCAGTTTGGGCGAAGATGATTGGCAGGCCTACTTGTTATGCAAGGAATGGCCTGCTCCTTCATTGTCATGGCTTCCACGTATTCATCAAAGCCTTTGCTGCTACATAGTGCCTTTTTGAGCAAAGTCCATCTTGTGGACATCCCAATGTAGCAAAAGACCCCTCACTAGATCCCAGTCCTGGCAATATCAAAGTTGCTGTACTCTGTGCCAGACATCTAAATAGCAAGCTGCCTGATCTCATGGCTCTCCTACAACTTGCACATAGCCATGTTTGTGTAGTAACAGAGCTATGATGTCATTGCAAATATAGCACTCCCTTGATACAAGGGTGCAGTGACTTTCATATATTTAGACCTATGGGTAGCAGTAAGGGAATATCAGTATTTGTCAGAAACCCTATTATTTCCAGGTAGATTGTCTGTGACACACAAATCCAACTTACTGAAGTCCAGGTCACTCTGAACAAGATACATTATCACTTTATAGCCTACTGTAGATCGTATGTTACCCCATATCCCCTAATGACCATGAAACATTTCTGATTGTGCTTGCTGAATTGTCCATAAATTGCAGCACTTTTGTGATGGGGGATTTCAATTATCCATCCCTTAACTGGAAAATATTCACCACTAATGGTAAGAATACCAAATGGTCCCTTGACCTAATAAATACACACTAATGCAAGCTCCCTGGAACAAATAGTCAACTTACCCACCAGTTGTCCTAATATTCTGTATCTGCTATTAACAAACATAGACACTCCATGTCTACACACTTACCTGTTATATCTATAGCCCTCATAAAACTTGATCACAAAACATTAGTCTTCTTAGGCAAAAACTAGAAACTCCTCCTTAGTGACGACTTTAAAAAAAAAAAAAAAAAAAAAACCTCTTAAAACTCCATAGTGAGCTTTCAAAATTCCATTGCAGTACCTGGGTGCTTACTGTTTGTCAGCTCACTCTCTTATTCCCAGTGCACAAAGTGCAGGAAGAGAGTGAGAGCTGAGAACCAATCAGTAGCCATCCCGCTAGCCACAACAAGTACATGAATGCAGATGTGACAGTCCGACCCCCTTCCATTCACTGCAATTATAAACCACATAGACATGTCGGCATGTGTACAGTAAACCTCTTATTAATCTGGACTGGTTTAACAGCAGTCTGGATTGACAGAAACAATTTTTTTTAAAACGCAGAACTTGGAAAGCACGCATGCTCAGTTCGAGTTCCGGGACTTAGCAAGTCAGTCGGACTCGCATCTAAGGAAGCCAAGCCACTAAGCCAGTCAGTATTTTTTTACTAAATATGTTATTTTTTTTTATTGTTTTTCTTTCTTTATAGATGGGGGAGCTGCAGTCCTGCAGTCCAATAGCATGAGCCACCACTGATGGGCAACAACACCTCAAAGAGCTTAATGCTAAGCACTGGAGTCCCTCAGAGATGTGTCCTGAGCCCTCTGCTGTTTACCTTACTAACTCATGATTACATCGGCAGACATAATTCGAATAAGATCATCAAGTTTGCAGATGACACTACTGTAGTTGGGTCTTATCAGGAGTGGAGAAGAGACTGCCTACAGAGATGAGGTGAGCCACCTCATTAACTGGTGCAATATTAATAGCCTGGCCCTAAATGTGAATAAAACCAAGGAGTTAGTAATGGACTTCAGAAAGAATCAGGACTCACATCACCCACTCATAATTAAAGGGGAAACAGTGGAGAGAGTGAGAAGTACCACATTTCTGGATGTGTATATTTCTGAGACCTTAGCATGGTCAATAAATACTAACCACATTGTGAAGAAAGCACATCAACACCTGCACTTCTTGCAGAAGCTGAGGAAAGCTAGTCTCCCTTCCTCTGTCCTCAAAACCTTCTATAGGGGTACCATTGAAATCACCTTGACTTGTAATCTCACAGTCTGGTTCAGGAACTGCACAGCCTCAGACAGAAAGGCCTTACAGAAGGTGGTGAAAGTAGTGAAGAAGATCATTGGATCCCGCTTCCATCTCTGCAGCCCCTATACAAATCACGAGGCAGAAAAATAATCAAAGACCACACACATGGACTGTTCTCCTGCTTATCTTCAGGAAGACAATACAGTAGTATGTATTGTAAGTCCTCCAGGTTTAGTAGGAGCTTCTTCCCACATGTTATCGGACTGTTAACTCTACAACCTATCAATAGCTGTTGACCAGAACAATAGGATCATATTATCATAGGAAGTTACTAGGCTAATGGCCCTAGGGCCCTTAAAAGCCTAACCAAGTTCTACCTTTATTTCCATGATCAGCACCTATGGCCCCTGTCCAAGAGGGACACAGGTGGAGCCCCCAGGGTGAATTTATGGTTACCCATCCAATCATCCAGATTACATTTGAAGAGGACCAATGAAGTGCTCTGCTTGACATAAAGTGGGAGTCTGTTCCAAAGGTGTGGTAATCTCTGGGAAACAAATCTGTCCCTCCAGCATGTTCTATTAATGTCACATACGAGGTTAAGGTCTTTAGGCCGAGTAACCCGTGTACCATTTGACTTCTGGATATGCAGCATTTCCAATAAAGAAGGGTCAGAGATTGTCTTATATGCAAGGCAGAGATCACCTCTGTGTAGTCTGTATGAAACAGAATAAGGTGACATTGATTTCAGATGATACATATAGGACAGATGTTGAAGACCTAGAATTTTCTTTGTGAGGAATTTTCCTTGTGAGGACCCTTTGTGGTGTCTCCAATTGCTGCAGGTACTTGGAAAGGTACTTACCAAAAGGGGTGTTGTACTAAATTGTTGCCTGATGAGGGAAGAGTACAGGGAGGTTGTAACTTCTTTTTTTTCTGCAGGCAATGCCCCTACTTATAATATGAGTAATATAGAATGCTCTTCTTACCACTGAGGAGACATGGTGGTCAAAGGTGAAGTTGCTGTCAACCTGTGTGCACAGGTCTCTCACCAATGAGTGCATACTTAAGGTGCTGCTGTTGATGTGGTAGTTAGCAGGAACATTGCCCTTACCAAAGGGGATGATAATACATTTTTTTGCATTTAGTTTAAGACCATGACTTTGGCACCAATCATTTGTTTGTGTATGACCTTCTTGTAGGATGCTGTCATCATTTGGAGATACTATGACCGCTCCCAGTTTGCAGTCATTAGCAAACTTTGTCAGTCACAGACCTTTATTTTTTGCTTGTACTTCTGAGAAATACATTCCAAACAGTAGAGGTCCCAGGACTGAAACCTGTGGAACACCACTGGTTACAGGTCTGTTGGAGGTGGATTCCCCTATTTTGACTATATGTGTTCTATCAGTGAGCCAGTTAGTGACCCATCTAACAATATAAAGGTTGATACCTAGCTAGGTGAGTTTGTCAATGATGTCTGAGTGGAGGATAGTGTCAAATGCAGCTGTCTTGTTGTGCAATATCTAAATCGAGCTGCTTTAAAAGTGCAATCAGTAATAATTGATCATTCTGTATAATATACTTGTTCTGCTCAGTATATTCTGTATACTGTATGCAATAATTGCTTTTCCACATGTGCAATATTTGATGAAGGTTGCTACCACTGTTATAGAGGTATCTCAGATCTTGTCTGTCTTGTTTAGTATATGCATATGTATATGTATCATATGTATATGTATATGTTACTGTACTGTTACATGTCCTTGTTATTCTTTGTAGCTGTATGCGATATATGAACTTGGAACCGAACCAATGTAATTTTGTTTAACTCACACTGTGTGTGGGTCTGAATGACAATAAAGTTTACTTTGACTTTGACTTTGATATGCAATCATGTCACATCAACTTGCATAGGTAAGTAAGCTAAAAAGTGCAATCACATACACATATAATGTCAAGCAAATGTCAAATAAAGAAATGCAGGTGTATGTCAATCACCCTGCTCAATACAGAGCAGAGGGCACCCCTGTGAGCATCATTACAGCACATCAGCAGTAAAATCACTGAATGCTCATTGTCAAAGGTACATGCATAGGTAACAGAAAACCTGTTAACAGTGGTGTACCACAGAGATCAGTGCTGAGCCCCTACTGTTTGGTATATACTTCTCAGAAGTTCAGGTTAAAACCACATTTGCAGATGACTGACCAAGTTTGCCGACGACTGCAAACTGGGTGCAATTATTGAATCCGCAAATGATGTCAGTATACTCCAGGAGGGACTTATGCAGGCCAATGGTGTCTTAGTCATAGTCTCAAACTGAATGCAAAGAAATGCATCATCATTCCCTTGGGCTCAAACAATGCCCCTTCACACTACCAAATCAACAAAAATACTTTAAGTACCCATGAAGTGGCAAGGGACTTGGGTTCACAAGTTGACAGCAACCTTAACTTCAACCACCGTCTATCTACTGTAGGAAGGAACGCTTTCTACGTAGCACACTTATTTAGCAACGGCATCACCTTGAGAGCAAAGGAGTTTATAACCCCTTTATACTCAACACTAATATGACCCATAATTGAGTATAACACCCCATTTGGCATATACTGCATAAAGCACCTGCAGCGGTTGGAGAGATCTCAAAGGCTTCCAAAAAAGAAGATCAAAGGACTCCAGCACATGCCATACACAGACCGACTAAAGTCCCTGACTCTTTGCTCTGTATCATATAGACTTCTTAGGGGAGACTTATGCCTGGCTTAAAGAGCAATCTCAGAACCAAACCTAATGAACTTGCTGCATATCTGTAAATCAAATGGGACTAGGGCCACCTTTTCCAGGGACCTAAATATGACCTGCAACTTAAATAGGACATGCTGGAGGAACAGATTTATATCCCAGTGACTGTTGTGTCTTTGGAATAGGCTACCTATTCATGTGAAACAGAGCACCTCTATGACACTTTTCAAAAGAAACCTGGATGAGTAGATGGGTCACCATAAATTCTTACTGAGGATAGCACCCACTACCCTCCTGGACATGGGCAGTCATTACTAAATGCCATCCTGGGTATTAACTAACATTTCTATGGCATTACATTGGGATGAAATGTCTAGGCTGGAAATGACCTCCTGGTTGATAGCCTAGTAATCTCCTATGATCCTTTGATTTCTGTGTCAGTATATATCTGACTATGTGCATGTGCGCATGATTTCTGTGTCAGTATATATCTGACTGTGCATGTGCGCACGCTCGCGCACGCGCGCACACACACACACACACACACACACACACACACACACACACACACACACACACACAGGTCATTAGCTTTGTAAAAATGTATAAATATTAAAATAAATATATGTTACTGCCTGCATTCAATGATTTATATGAGCAGCCACAACATGCCATTGTAGAAATGAGGAGGAAGGTATCGGGCAATATTGTGGACAATAGGCAAACCGTATGACAAACTTCTGAGACAGGCAGCATGATATTTGGATGACCACATCAATGTAATGAGTACAGCACTAAAACAATGTGATATGTTCAATCAACACAACTTTAGACATATCAGAATTTAATATAGCTGTTAATAACAGTATTGTATGTGTACAACTGTATGTTGGAATCAGTAGCCTGAAAAAAACTAAAATTTGTGAATATGTTTGCTGATTAGGAATCATCACAATCAAATGGGTACCTGCTCAAGTGTCAGTCAATCCAGGCTATAGTAGTGCTTTTGAAAAACAGTCAAGGGGATGGAGACAGATACAATAGCTATGTAGATCAGCAGGGTGTGCTGATTATGAACTGCTACTATCAAATGTGTACCTGCTCAAGTGTCAATCTATCTAGGCTCTAACAGTGTTTTTACAAACACATCCATGGTGTTTGAGGCAGATACAATACCAATGTTGGACTGAAGGCTATGACAACAGTCTGCAAACAGCAGTGCTAATATTGACACAGCAGACTCCTATACAAAACAGATCAATCATCAGAAAACACAACCAGACTTACACGTGTGCCACACTATACGACAGAACCAAGAGTCACAGCACTTACACTCTTACATAAAGCAATTATGTTAAAACCTCTGAAGCAGATACACTCAACAAACTGTTGTTTAGGTTATGGATATATTGTTAAACAATGTGTGTTGAAAAAATGGATAAAAAAACATAATATAGCAACACTGACTGATTTAATATACATATGTAATGATAGCTACTGTTTGCTGATTTCATTTACCTTGCTGATCTATAATGAGTATTCCTGATTTCTAATCAATAAGCATGTTAATTTGAAAATTACAGACCTGTACAAAGCAATCTCAGACCCCACCTTGATGGGACTGCTCTAGTAACCTGCACTTTACAGAGCATGGTTCCACTCGAGTAACCTGCACACATGATCTCAACCTGGTCTGTGACAGAAATAGGACTTGGCGATGGGACAGATTTGTGTCCCAGAGACTCCCCCAACTGTGGAATAGACTCCCTCTCCACGTCAAACAGAGTATCTCATTATCCCTTTTAAAGTGCAACCTGGATAACTGAATGGGAAACAGAAAATACGCCCCTGAGATTCCACCTGTGTCCCTGCTGGACAAGGGCTTTGGGTGCTGACTTGTCTGGCTAGGCTTATAAGGGCCTCATGGCCAATAGCCTAGTAACTTCCTATGATCCTATGATCTTCTGAAAACTGTGAAATATGCATTTCAGTTCATAATATACATAAAATAATCAACATACCTATCTCCCTCCACTGCTCTTCAAGCCTGTGCATCTGCTCTGTGCACATCACTCTGCTCCGACTGTGGTCCTCACCATCTGAAATAAAAAAAAAAAAATTATTCCTCAAGTAAGAATGACATACATTTTTCAACACACTTTGCATGACAGTTTTTTTCTGAAGGATGTTACCTAAGCACAATACTCAGTTGACATTTTTACATTAACATGTTAATATCTTTGAGCACAGATTGGAGGATGAGATTTAAACCTGCAGCCACATTCTACATCCAGACTCTAACCTTAAGACCTACCTAACACATCTTAACTGTAAAAAACATCTATTTCAGGCAGTGAAAAGACTTACCCCTGGATTCTCAAAAGCCTGCACGGCATGAATGATTAGTGTTAGGTGACATTTTGCCAATATGGCGGCCGAGCGATCCACGTATGTGCACGTCTGACGTGTGCGAGCGCTGTAGCACTAGTCCTGCACGTTCTCAGCCCCCATATGCAAATCACCCCATTTGCAGATGACGACCATGCAAATGAGGTAGATTTGCCATCCAGGGAGCAGGAATCAGGGAGTGCAGGACTAGCGTAATATGCAGAAATGTACTCTGTTAGTAACCGAGTACGGTACTGCAAACTGCAAAACAGAGCTATGACAGCTCCAAATAAAGGCTGCATAGCATTGAGGAAGCATGCCAATGACCAAGTAAAAGGTTATTGGCATTGCAAACAATATCAAATGTACAAAATACAATTTTTATGATATGTCCACCGATCACGTCTGTTGAAGCATAGGGCAGCGGTCCACAAACAGGATTGGAGGGAAAATAATAAAATAAACCTAAAATGAGCATTCTAACTAAAAGCAGCAGTCTACCATGCAAGTCAATGGCAAGCAGAAGACAACCTGGCCAGTGGGTTATGGTTGCTAAAGGGGAGAGGCTCAGTGTGGGACATGTAACTATGCATTAGCAGGCAATCCTAGACAAATGAGGTGAAGAAAAGTGAATCACAGTTTTCCCCAGGGTGTGAGGCAAGTCATAAAAGTGTAAGAGTATAAATAGCTGGGTGCAAGACTAGGATATAGGTGACATCATAGGGGTGTGTGTCAGGCATATTGTAAGTGGATTGGAGCCATGTCGCTCAGGATTGCTCCTAGCTTAGCTAAGGTAGATGGACATAGATGTGTGGAAGAGGATGACCATGACAAGGAGCCATCTGGGCCTGTCCCACCCAGCACACAGCCAAAGGGCCCCAAACACATGAGGTGCAGATGTCACTCACTGCAGATAATAGCCACCAGTATCTGTCACCATGACAGACTATGTGGTGCATGTGCCAGCTGTGCAACATGACTGTACAAGGAAGTAGTCATCTAGTAGCTGTATACATGTACCTGTGACATATGACCCCGTGTGTGCCCATGTGTAGCATGTCAACCCCTACATGAATGGGTTATGGCCCATGCACACACTCCCCCCCTCCATAGCAGTAGTATGACAAGCCTGATGAGGTCATCCAATGTGACATACACCTATGGGAGAGCTGTAGCTCAGTAATCTCCATGGCTTGTCCCATAACTGTGTACTGCTGTAGTGATAAACTATTTAGGAAGTTGTTATAACCCCAGACTTGGCAATCGTGTGAGTGTGTGTTTGTGTGTACGTCTGTCTGTCGCTGACTGTGTAGAGAAAAATGCTTTTTAAGGCTACTCACACTCCGTACAATTCATATACTCAACTTTGTCAAGGCTTCTGATGTCACTCACCTAGAAATACACCTCTGGGAAGATTATAGCCCAGTAATCTCCGTAGCGCATCCTGCAACTGCATATTGCTGTAGTGTGATAAATTAATCAGGCAGGTGTTCTAACCCCAGATTTGCCAACTGTGTGTCTGACTGTATAGAGAGCAATGATTTTTAGGCTACTCACACTCCGTACAAATCATATACTCAACTTTGGCAAGGCTGCTGATGTCACTCACCTAGAAATACACCTCTGGGATAGCCATAACCCAGCAATCTCAGTAGCATGTCCTGTTACTGCGTACTGCTGTAGTGTTATGAAGAAGAGAGGTAGGTGTTCAAACTGTAGACTTGCCAACTGTGTCTGTGTCTGAATGATTAGAGAAGAATGCTTTTTAGGGTACTCACACTCCTTAGAATTCATATACTCAATGATGGCAAGGGTGCTGATGTCACCCACCTAGAAATACACCTCTGGGAACATTGTAGCACGTCCTGTAACTGTCTACTGCTGTAGTGTGATTTAGAACGGTGGTAGGGTTCCATCTCCATCCATGGCAGTTCTGGATGTTTTGTGTGTGTTTCAATGTCTGCGTATGGAGCAATGCATTATAGGCTTTTCACTCGCAGTACATTACAAATGCCCTGCTTTGGTAATCCTGTTGATGTCAGTCATTGTGAAATACACCTTTGTGGGAGGGTTTCTCTAGTAATTCATGTGGTGTGTCCTATAACAGCTCCATGCTGTAGTGTGATATAGACCTTTGTCAGGGCCTATATACCCACACATATCAGTTGTGGATGTTTTGTGTGTATCTCACTGTCTGTGTAGGGAGAAATGCATTTTAGGCTAGTCACTTGCAGTACAGTTGACATGCCCTAGTTTGGTAATCCTGCTGATGTCATTCATTGTGAAATATGCCTTTGGGGAAGATGTATTTTAGTAATGTCTGTGGTGCGTACTATAACCGTTAGTGCTGTAATGTAATAAACAAGTTAGGTAGGGGTTCTACTCCCAGACATGTCAAGTGTGTGCTTGTGTGTTTGTAACCCATATCCTGTGTAGAGGTGGTTGTGAGTGTGGGCAATGTAGAGGGGGTTTTGATTATTTCTTTTATGGTGGCCCTACTATATATATCACAATGTCAACCATACAGGGATAACAGATGTAAATTAGCTGAGAGGCTGGGGTGCAATGCCATACCCATACATGTGACTTCAAGGCCAGGCAATCACAGTTAGCATCCCCACTGTGCCTTCACATGTAGCTCACAACGGACATAGCATGCCTGACAACATGCTCTGTATGGACAGATGACACTGACATCAGGGAATGCTGTTAGCATGCTATCAATGTAGGTGCAGGGTAAACCTGCTGCCCATTACTAGTTCCTGCCACAGGTGGGCAAGACTGGCACATCTGATAATAATCTGTGTTCACAACATGGGCCAGACACCCCAAGTACAGTAGAACATGTCACTGTACATGTATGTGGGAGGTGTGCACATCCCAGACACTATCCATGTCATGGACTAAGGAACACATACATGGCAAGTGATGCACAGCATCAGCCACACACAATAGTCACCCAGGTGATTGGATAAGGGATGTAGTACCCACCTGTGTGGGCAAATGCAGAAACTACAGGCCTCAGCCACAATGCAGACCATTGTCATGTGGCCTGATGCCAAGGTATACCCATCGCCTACCGTTGTACAGCCTGCTAGCACAGTTCACCGCCACACACCCATGCAGACATGCACCCATGCATGTCAGAACTGGCTACCTGTGTGCTCTTGTGTGCGTTGTATGGTGCGTATGTCCACATCCACATTAACTACAACCCCCCAGGGCATACTGAAGCATGCTGTCTGATGTCTGACACCTCCTCATACCCCTTGCTCATACGACCTCCGTATGACCCATGTGGTGCATGTGATACCTGCACATTGATGTGTTGTAGCAATCCCACTAGTGATGAGCTGCACTCCTGGCCCTGCCAAGTGTGTGTGTCCCTGTGTGAGTGTGCCTATGTTGACCCTGGCACCTGTTCATGCAGACAGGCATGTGTACGGCACCTACCATATATCTATTGTATCCCTGTTGCAGATGTCACTCACCATCACCTATATGTTCTGAGTGCTCCACAGCAGGTAACCCATGTAGTGCATCCAATAACTGCATCGAACTGTGATAGCACTATATAGCTGTTAGGGGTTTGATACCCTGTGCTGGTAGGTGTGTGATACAAACATGCTTCAGTTTTACTCTCCCACCCCTCCCTGACATGTATTTGCCTCTGTCTGCCTCCCCAACACCCTCTCTGATGGATGTGGAGGCCCACACCTGCTTTGCTTAGGCAGCAGCATGTGTATTATAAGTGATGCTCATGATCAGCTGATGGCCTCTGCATGGATTGCAGATATCCCCTAGCTGATTGAATGTGGAACAGCTGTGGTAACATTCCCATAGCCAAATACATGGAAATGTACTCCAATACCTAGGAACATCATGGTGGTGTTGGAATTTTTCATTCACTGTGAGCAGGAACTAGATCTGTTGTTTGGCAAACAGCATCTCAGATGGATTGGGGATTTACCTCTAACAACATACACTGTGTAAAGAGGGAAATGAACAGGAGGGGGATATGCCTGACCTGACTATAGACTGTAAGTGCTGCTATACTACATTTGGAGTAATGTTGGTTTAACAATGTTTGTCTGGATATGCCTGTTGTACATGTCACAATACCTGCCATGTCAGTGCCATGTATATGAGGAATCCCCTTCTGCAGGGTCATCTGCAGACTGGGCAGTGTTGTGCATTTGGTTTCATGTGTTAGACATGGTGCATCTATCTGTGGAATGCAGAAGGTAGTGTGAGGATTGCAGTCTGTAGATGGTGAAGGCCATGACAGTTACTGACTTCATATCCCTCATAAGACATATGTTGCAACAAACCCCATTACAATGGTAAATGTATGAGGTTATCACAGCAACATGTCTATACTGGCCCTGTGTATGTGCTGTCAACCACACCTCTGTCAACCGTTGTACATATGTCGTGCATGAAGTGGTGCATATGTGCTGTACACCCTAACTAGCATCATCATATCTGATAACAAGCCATTGATGTATCAGATTGCTACACATGTCATGTACAGTAGGGGTTATATTTCATGACATAATCTGGACATTCTGAGGATGACTGTACAGTACGGAGGTCTGTGTAGTGATGGTGGCTGCTGGCAGTGTGTTTATTGTTAATATGTACATTAGCCTGTGTAGAGACTGTAGTAGATGTCATTGTTCTAGCTCCCTTTCTATCTGGTGTTATATGCTGCCCCGCTGTATGGTACCATTTGGCCATACAGGTTTGTAGGGCCATAAACACGCATGTCCCATACCACAGACAGCTATCAGACCAAACTGTGTAGCAGTCCAGTATATGTAGGGTCATTCTGTGAGTGGCACGTATGAGGATGGTGTAGAACAGATAGTCCATATACAGTAGTAATATGCTAGCTTAGCATATGTGGATGTGGCTGTGTTCACATTGGTTGTGGTTATGCACATTCACACAGGTGTATCTTACCCTGTGCTGTGACATGGCTGTTGAGCCTGTTATATATGCAGGTACCTGTGCATTCCCCCATATGAGATGTAGGCCAGTGTTGAGCCAGTCTGCATGTAGCCTGCAGAGTGCATTGTTACATGTCTAGCCACCTAGTGTACTTACCCAGTGAGATGTCATGTGCAGATACTTGCCAGATGTACTGCTGCCAGGCCTCCCCTAAAAGTCATGTATGTCAAACAGAGCAGTGGGATGCTGTACAGATGTATGTCAATATCTAGTGGGTAGTATGTGTCCATGGCACCCCTGTACCGGCAGTCATTATGTCTCAGGCCAGATAGGAGTGTGAGAATCCAAAACCTATGGTGGCAAATGTATACCAGACGTTATGTGTTTTACCCATCTACATGGCTGTCTACACCAATATTTTCAGGCCTGGTATACATGGTGTGCACTAAGGGATTACAGCTGGACTGTATAGGGTGTGTCCACAGTTCCACATATATTGGCCAGTATCTCTGCTACACTTCACAGGGGCATTACATGCTAGCAGCGGTACTTTACAATGATGTCCTTAGAATGTCGGTCAGTAGCCAATGGCACACATGTTATGAGCAGATGTCACTTTCCACACACACCATGTCTGTGAAGACAATCCCAATGACAGTAGCAATAGTCTAAAAATATACCTGCTATACATACCTGGCATCCTCTTGCACTATGACTTTGGGAGTATAGGGGCTGAGGTAGGGCTACACTCCATGTCCAGGACATATGTCAGAAATATATGTACATATACTTATCCAGATTGCCATATATACATATATATATATATATATATATATATTTACACATATGTACTACTTCCGATTACCACTGTCATGGCAACCACCCACTATAAGTCCCTACAGCATGTGCGCCTGGTCCCTTTATATTTCCTGTGTGATGGACATCCTTCCTGTGTGTGGGCATCAGTGTTACAGACAGCAGGTAGCAATACCTCTTACAGGAGAACCTGCGCACTCAGCGTGGCCACATATTTGTAGGAGGATCAGGAACTACAGACAGACTGTGAGTAGAGTTGTGTTATGCTTTGTATAGTATTAGTGTTACAGTGTGTGTGTGTGTGTGTGTGTGTGTGTGTGTGTGTGTGTGTGTGTGTGTGTGTGTGTGTGTGTGTGTGTGTGTGTGTGTGTACATACTAGTCTAACTTGGAATGCATTCTGTCTCCATAGCTCACTGCTATGGTGTTTAATGGGACAGGTTGGAAAGAGAAGTTATTGAGATCAAGCATGGTTACTATGTTAATCTGGGTAGGGGAAGAACAATTCATTTTTGTGGGGGCTAGTATGGATTCAGTGAAGTATCTGTTGAATTGTGATGCTATACTGTCTTTAGTATCAGTAAATGTTGGACAGGGAGTACTAGTTTGTCCTGGCTGTAGGACTTTTTGATGGCAGCTGAAAATATTTGTGGGTTTATTTGACTTTGTTTGATTGGATACTGCTATATTAATTTATTTTGTCCTGTCTAATATGTTTTTTAGATTTTTTTCATAGTTCTAGATATGCTTGTTTGTTAGTTGTAGTTTTGTCATTGAGCCATTTCTCCCAGGCCTTATCTCTAGTTTTTAACAGAGATCTTGTTTGTTTGGTTAGCCAGGGGCGTAACAGATTTTATCCTTATTGTTTTTTTTTTTTTGGGTGGGGGGGGATATTGAGGAAGGTTGAATTAAAGTATTCAACTGCAGTATCTAAATGGAGATTTTTGAGTGGTGCCCAGCTGCATTTTTTAACTAGTTATGAAGTCTTGGAGGATATAAATGTTCTTATCTCGGATTTGGTAGTAGGTGGTTTGTTTTTGTGGATTTATGTGGTGTCAGAGAATGTAAGCTGGAATATGGTCACTGAAGCTGTTTGGGAGACAGACAGAGTGTAGGGGAAAATTTGGCCTGTTTCTAAGGATCCAGCCCAGGACTGTTTTTTTTTTTTTTTTTTTATGTTTAGTCTCTAGTACAAGTCTGAACTGTTTGTAAGAAACTGTGTAGGTTAATATGGTCAGTGGGATTTTGAAAGCTACAGGAGATCCAGTCCACATTAAAGTCACCCATTATAATTGTTTCCTGAAAGAGGGATGCTGCTGTCCAATTTAGGATGTGTTCTAGAGTAGTCCGATTGTTCGCAGGTAGGATGTAAGCTCCCACTATGTTCAGATGTTTCTTTGGATTAATTGTTAATTTAGTAAACAGTATTTTGGTGTTGTTAAAATTTGGGATGGTTAGGTCTAAAGTTTCTAAACTGAAATTGTTTTCATATAGAAAGGTGATACCACCATCTCTTTTCTGTTGTCTATCTAGCTATGTATATTGTATCCTGGGGAAGTATTTTGTTGCTAGAGATGTCTGGTTTTAGCCAGGGTTCTGTTATAAGGGCTATATCTGGAGTATGTAGAGCAAGGGTGGCTCTAAACATAGCCTCTGTTCTCATGCATCAGAGATGCCAATAATGCCTAGGTCACGGATGACTGCACATTTTGTCATTTTCCATTACAGCCCCTCTGTGTCACCTACTTAACCATTACAAGTTGGAAGACAAACACGTATATAACTTACTTACATCACTCTTAATATACAAGTACAATGACATGTTTATTTAATTTAAACTTTAATGCCTGTACCATTGCTTAAACATATGTTTTTAGTTATGTGTTGATAGCTGTTATGTTTTTACTATGAGAGGTGTTAAAATGTTATGCATTTTCTGTATTTTTCCATTTATCACAGGATTTCTAATAAACTAATGTAGTTACCTGTTTTCTACAATGAAAGCTTTGTTGAATGTTAGCTTGGTCTGTAAAGCAAATGGCCAGAATGTCTAAATTTTGGCATGTTGTGAGTTTCAAACCACACTGCGGAACCTCTTACCTTGGTTAACTTTACCCATATCTTGTTTTTGAAAAGCATATTGCAATACTTTATATTAAGGTTGATGCTGTGCATAGTCTTTCTACGAATACTGCTGTAATCCATAACGGTCTGATAACATCAGTTGCTGAACAACATTATTTGGAGAGCAGTACCTGTGTGTTTGTAAGCAGAATGTGCTAAATAGTAGCTCAGCTTGTAAGGCAACAGGGTAGTAGGCATGTACTTCATGTGCTGTGAGTTCAACTCTCGAAAGGGGGCACATATATCTTTAACTATTATAATGATTTCATATACCCACAGCATTTATTTACCAAAGCATAGTATTGATATTAATGTATATTTTGAGTGTTGTTGCAAATAACTCAGTTATTTGTTGAATTCCTACTTATATATCCATAATCAGTAACATTCTGCATTCCTTTAACATCAGCTATTTAACACTGGGGTCAGTATATCTTGATAAATCATGTTATATGTCTGAGCAATTTTTAGGTTTATATTGTATACTTTTTAAATATGCTATGAAGGTATATTTTGTCATGAAATACTGAATTTAATAGTACAATAAAATCAACCTCTAATTTTGAGGGACTGTGAAGGCCACACTAACAGGTGAAATGAAGAACAGGGAAGATGGATGTATTCAACTAGTGATGTGCAATTTAACAAGGACTAATGGTCATCTCACACATAGCGTGCCTTAGGCATAGGCCAACTAGGCGGCCGCCTAGGGTGCCACTCTAGCAGGGGAGCTTTTCCAGTAAACTGCATGGTGTAAATAGACCAGGATGGGGGCATCAGTGGTGGTGGTGGGCTGTAGAGCCCTTTTGCCTAGGGCACCACTTGACCTAAGGCCGACCCTGATCTCACATATCTTTCCACATCCATAATGTGCAGCAGCAGATAATGTTCTGTTCACAGAAGCTTAATGTTACATGACACTGTCACACTGTCTGTGGACTGGATGCTTTCCATTACTGTTAATTTTTTGAACACAGTGCTGACAATAATGTAATTTTCAAACAGTTTAGCTACATGAGCTGTACATTTTCACACTTTGCAATCCTAAGCCAAGATCATTATTAGTAGACCATGCCAGTCAAGATAATGCCATAACATTAACCCCAGATTCACTAATCTTCCATGCAGGACTAGTCTAGTGCCGCACGAAAGCATCAGTTTAGAAGGACAGCAGCATGCCAAGCATATTAATGAAGGCACGCTGCCTGACCTCCTAATCCTACATGGAGTGTGGACGAGTGCAGGGGGCATGTCTGAAAGCAGAGCTCTCAGAATAAACACGGTCCTGCAAAGTAGAACAGCAAAAACTGTATATAAATGAGCGGGACCACTCATAGCTGTCCGCATATCCCCACCAACAGTCCCCCACATGTACAACAGCAACAGGACATAAAAATAAAAAGAAGTAACCCCTGTATTTATTTTTAAAACTCCAAGTACAGCTAACCATAGGAGCATGGGTGTGCCCATCGCTTAGCTACGTTTAAAGCAGCTTAAAAAGCTGAAGAGGATAACAAGGAAGATATAGCAAATGAAGTAGCACAGCAATAGTGTAGTGGTCAGAGCATCTGACTAATGAGGAGGCACTCCCGGCTCGAGTCCCACTGCAGCACATACCATTTTCCATGTGAAATCTGAATACGAACATTTATTTACATTTTATTGCTGTATAACCTATTAAATAACATTGAAATGTGAAATGGAGTACTGCATGAAATGCACATGTAAAGAGTCAGTACCATAATGAATAAGTCAGCAGTAAGCAGGCGTAAGCACAGATAAGCAGTAGTAAGCGTATGTAAGCACTAGTAAGTGTGTGTGCAAGTGCGTTTGGGCAGGGTGAAGCACCACGGACACAGATTAAGCAAAGGAGACGCTAACTGCGTGTAAGACACTGTGACTGGAAATCAGCAGTGCTTACCTCTGTGCAAACCCGCTTACAACCGCTTGAAAGTGCCGTAAGCACACTGTATCCAACGGTCGGTGTCACGTGTGACTCTGTGTACACTAACAG